>NC_084889.1:35451070-35731070 GCF_958979055.1 Alnus glutinosa
AGAAACTATATTTTTATCTTCCAATATTAACGTGACAGTTCTAACCAATCTTAGGTTTTTGTTAAAATAAATAATAAAAAAAATCGAAGGGTTGGTTGAAATTGCAAAGTTAGTATTGTGGGATAAAAATGTGGTTTATAGCATTTTTTTGGCTGTGTAACATAACAATTTGCAATTTTGCAGCTATATACTATATTTTTATCTTACAATGCTGACGGGGCAATTCTAACTAATCATTGGAATTTTTTTTTAAAGGGATTAATACAAAGGCCGGTTGGAATTGTCATGTCAGCAATGAGATAAAAATGTAGTTTCTAGCATTACTTTTGCAAATAATTCAGTGATTTTTTTCGAAGAATATGCAATATTTGGATATGGTAGTCAATATTATTGAGTTTATTTATATGCATATGTAAACTTTTAATTATATTATTTGTAAATAGGTGTTGGAGGAGAATGTTGACTGGGAAGATGTGCAGTGGTCTCAAACCGGCGTTTGGATAGCTGGAAAAGAATATACACTTGCTCGCGTGCATTTTCTATCTATGAATTAGTTTAGTCTTCTCAATGTTTACCTTCACAAAATGTATTTACAACTATTTAATCCTCATCTCATGTACTGGACGAGCCTGTTGAATCGAAATGATGCAAGTTTTAAATTGCCAAAACACTGTTATTTGTTTAGTTCAACTCAACCTGGTTCAAGAACATATATATATATATATCTACGGCATGAGATGGAGTATAATATTTCAATTTTTTTTTTTTTTAATATTTAATATTTCAACCAAAATTAGGCCACGAAAATGTTTCCTAAATTCTTATTCTACCGACTTGATTAAGTTTATATTTGTTCTTTTTGTTTTTTCAGCCATTTTATAGAAAAGTAATAGCGGCAAAACTCATGACAATGGATGAACGACCAAGCTCTGAATGTACTCGGGTTCCAATTTTCATCAACCCACAACAAATGGCAGGGACTTAAATTCTCTTAATGAAGTCATATTACTGTCGTTACTATTATCATTCTAAGCATTACCACTTTATTTATTTATTTTATAAAAAAATTATTAATGTAATTTATCTAAAAATGCGTTTTAAATTGATGAGGTTAAACTTCATCTTAAAATGTCAATCCAATTACATCAAAAAGTCGTACACTAACATAACTGCGTACATTCACAAGCACAACCAAAATTAAACCTCAAAATTTTGACATGAAATATTTAGTTAAATTTGTATTTGTTGACACCAATCATTGCAGTCAATTTTATTTTTAGGTTAAATATCTAATTGGTTTATGAGATTTACCTCTTTATAAAAAATATAACTCGACTTTAAAAGTAACAAACTGCATTACAATTTTTGCTATATTTATAAAAATGGTCATGTAAGACCAATGAAATGTTGCACCAAATGTCATCTCAAGTCGACATCTAACAAAAAGAAAAGAAAAGGAGAAGGCGATGGTGATGAGTCTCACCTCTGCCACTTGAAGGTGACAATGGGAGTGCTATGTCCATCTCCTCACCTAAGAATGGCTCGAGCCATCCAAAAACTCATCGAGAGATGGTTAGACCATTCATCCAAATTAGAGATTGGTTAAACAATCCCAAAAGGTTCCTTTAGGGATGGTCAAACAACCCCATGTGAGGGAATGATTTAACCAGTCTTAGGTTTTTTGTGTTTATTTTCTCTTTTGAGGGATTTTTTTTTTTTTTTATTGGGTCAGGTATCAAACTAAAGTGGCGACAACATTTCATTGATGCTACATGACATTTTATTGATATAGATGGCAAAGATTCCATCAGCTTTTTCAATGACAAATGGACAAAAAAAATCAAATGAAAGGTAAAGAAATAAACCACAGGGATTTAACCCCTTATCGTAAAACTGAAGGTATACAAGATCTACATTCACCTACGTCCTAAATTTTGGAGCTCTATTTTTTTTTTTTTTTTTTTTTTGTTCTTTTCAACCTTTTTTTCTTTTTCAACATAATACATGAACAGAAATCAGCTATAAATTAATTTGTAGCAATTAGCTACAAACCATTCTAATAAAGTTATACATGTCTCTTAGCATGTAAAAATCACATATATTTTTAAAACCATATACTTCTTACATGATTTTTTAATGAAATATGTTATTTGCACAACTCTTACACAACAATTGCACAACAATGCTGATGTGTCCAGCACTTTTTTTTTAAAAAAAAAAACTAAAAATTAAAAATGCTAGACATATCAGCATTGTTGTGTAAAATTATCGTGCAGCTAACATATCTCTTTTTTATTAGCATTAATAAGTGTAAGCTTCTCACACGCTTTAAGAACACGTCGCTTTATTAGACTGATTTGTAATTAATTGCTATAAATTAGCTTGTAGCTAATTTTTGTCTATATGACCAGCAGTATAGAGCTTTACAACTTTGAATGAGCATTCTTTAAATTTTTGGCTTAGACCAAAAATATAAAGAATAAATTGCATTATTTACTTTTCTGACATGCATACTCATTTCCACCATCTTTGAGCTATACAACTTGACATGAGCATTATTTACATTTTTCGACATGCACATTTAAATAGTTCTCGGGATAGAATATTCAACAAAAACAAAATAGAAGCTTCAAAATAAGGAGAGGGAGAGAGGGAGAGAGAGGAGACCAAACAACAGCAGATGGTCACCTTGGATGTTATGTCCCAAGAGTAATGCTATTTTATAAACTAATTGTTATACTACTGTCTTACAATTTGAATAATAAGACAGTAAAAATCAGTCATTATTTTTATATTTTTTGCAAGTGCTAATCTGATGGCTCTAATCTAATACTGTTTCATCATCAAGTTGTATGACAATTGTATAACAATCTACTAAGAAGTATTACTCACATCGAAACGCATCATGCGAGTTCTATTGCATCTACACCTCCTCATTGATTGCTGGTGCCAACTGTCACCACTCATCCCAATTATTTAGGAAGTCATCCCACATAGCAGTAGCAATTGACTCTCGAGATGAGAAAGCTACTTCATCCTGTATTGGAGAAGCCAGCTGCATATCAGGATGTTCATCAAAATCAGGCACTTCATCCACTACCAACCCTTCAGCACTAGTGAACAAGCGATCATTTCTTTCCTCCCACCGGATGAAATTATGCAGAACACAGGCAGCTATAACTATATCCCTTTGTATATGGAATGCATATTGAGGGGCAAGCTTGAGAATTGGAAATCGAGTTTTCAACACATCAAAAGACCTTTGCATGACATTCCTTAGACAAGCGTGCCTGTGATTGAATAACTCCTTTGCATTTCTAGGTAGCTGATTGCCACCTCTATATTCATGAATGTGGTACCGAACTCCTTGATATGGAGCAATAAATCCTTCCATATTTGAATATCCAGAGTCAACAAGATAATATTTACCTGAAACATAAATCATTAGTTATATTGTACCATTTGTAATATTAAGAAAGAAATAAGATAATGTAAGATTAGTAATTTGATGCCATAAATATAATTGGTGTAATCAAACCTTCAGGAATTTGGGGGAAATTCTGATCTGGGTCATCAAGGACCGCCCTCAATATACGCGAATCTGCAACCGAGCCTTCCCAGCCAGGATAAATGAATATGAACTGTAGGTCAAACGTGCAAGCTGCCAATACATTTTGAGATAGAATACCTTTCCTATTACGAAATCGAGATTGATCTTTTGCCGGGACGTGTGCAGGAATGTGCATGCCATCAATGACTCCTATACAATCCTGGGAAGAAAGAAATAAGGTCAACCGCATATCCTGATGCATATGAAATCAAGCAGATAAAGTAAGTGTTTAAATATAAACCTTAAAATATGGGTAAAATCTATTATTTCCAAAGATTTCAGGAGGAGTGGTGTGCGGGGGTGGTTGTAGAAATTCACGTGATAGTGACTTGATCGCCTTCAACACATTATTGAAATGCCGGCTAATGGTTTCACCTGAGTGTTGAAATCGCTCTTGGATTACTCTGTTACGTTCATTATGGCCAACAATGTTCAAAAATATTCCCAGCTGCTCCTCTATCATAACCCCAGCTGTATCACGTAACATGCCTCTTTGTCGAAGAATGCCACATAACTTGTGAAATACATGTTTATCCATCCGAAGCATTTCCCAACATCCATCATCATCACCATTCAGTACTTCAGTCATGAAACCACTTCCACGAGGTGACAAAGTACGAGGAGGCTGCTTAGTTATACTATTATAATAGTAGTAGCCAGCAGCTGCTGCAATTAATTCCATCTCATCTAATTCCAAGTCAAAGTCATCCATGCCGGCTGGTTTATCTGTAAAAATAAAATAAAGATACAGTATTTGCAACACAAGGCAATACTTATTGGTATACACAATAAATTGCTCTCGGAAGTATTTCAATCATGTATTAAGGCCATAGTTAATGAACAAAAGAAGCTAAGTCTGCTAGCTATCATTTAAATCATCAAGCCAAAAGTGACACAGCCAGAAACTACAAGGTCAAACTAATTACAAGCAATAAGAGTTCCTTAGGAGTCTGCTTGATTGTACAAACCATAAATTTGAACCATAAAGAACAAAACCAACAAGCTGGCTCAATCCACTCAACCAGAGGAAGCACCAAACTTTCCCTGCAACCATGGCAACCGTTTCTCATTTTTAAGAGATATGAAAGTTTCTCTGGCATTGGGGTTCTCAAATAAATCCAAAGCAAAAAAGTAGATCCTTTGGTCAAGACCCTGCATCTCATCCAATACTTTTATGCATTTGCTAATAGAAAACCGGTCCTCATTCTTCATAATTGCAGTTGCCCTCATTTTTGAAGCAGCTGCTATTTCTAGCATAGCATCCACTATAGCATCGCTAGTAGCCTTGCGACTTCTCTTCCGACGACCTGAACTAGATGGCATCCCAGACTGACGCTTATTCCCATCTAACATGTTAGCATCATCTCCAGAGCCCGATGAAGCATCCTCATCCACAAAATTCATTGGTGCACTAGGATCAATAGACATGTTTTAGGTCTCAACACATCGACCGAGATTTTTTTTTTTATCCCAACTGTTGTCATTCCAAAATAACAATAAAGCCCATAATCATTCCAATTCTCTACCATGACAAAAAATAATAATAAAAAAAAATCTTACCCACAAGAGGAGAAAGTATCCAAAGACACATCAGAAACACAAATAAGATAGGGGTATATATGAACAAGAAAAGAATAAAAGGGAAAAAAAAAACAAACCAACAAAGAAGTACCATGGGTCCATCATCATTATTTACTATTTATTTAATTTTTAAATAATTCACTATCATGAATAATAAAAATGCAAATAAGAGAAGGATAAACAAATCCTGATTAATAAATAAAGAATGTGATTATTTCTATGCAATCATTTTCTGGTAACTGAATTGCCACATAACCAGTTGAACACTGTTCCTTTTATGATTTGTTTCAACTCATTTCTCTCAGGCATTCCATTCCCAAGTGTGAATTGTATTTTTCCTTTAAAAAGAGAAAAAACCTTCTTTTTTTCTTTTTCTTTTTTTTAATTTTTTTTATTTCTAAGTAAACAACAGGAAGACAAGTTAGACTTTGCAGTAAGTTCCAGAGGCACAACGAGGGAGGGAAAAGAACACACACCTATAACACCGTGCATTCACTGGAGGTTCCCATTTCAAACTACAATATTCATGCTGACTATTCTCTTTTCTGTGCACCACAAAAGGTCCCTGCTTTGTGTTTAATAACTATTTTATTGTGGTTATTGATTTATTTTCTTTTTCCCTTAAAGAGTTTCTACAACTTGGAAAACATTAATATGAAACACATGCATTACAATATTAAGGGCCCGGTTCTGTAAATGTTTAAACTGAAAAAACATGTGTCTAAGCCTGCAGGCATTAGTATACCCATGTCAGCAAGGCACATTACTAAGCAAAGCTGTATTAACCAACTAGTCTCACAATATAGAAGCATATCAACTTCGTTCTGGAAAGAAAAGAAGGAAGAAGAAATGCCCCAAGCACAATGTTCGTATATCACTTGCTTATCAACTTAAAAGGTTGCTCGGAGTGCAGCCGTGTGGAAGATGGTCCCTTGTTGTCTTTTGTGGTGCTTGTGGAGGGAACACAATGATAGGCAGTTTGAGGACAAAGAAAGAACCATTGAGGAACTCATGTCCTTTTTCTTTCATTCTTTGTACTCTTGGTCGGCGGCGTTCCTCGCACCTTTATCGTTTAGTTTTAATGATCTCCTTGTCTTGTTTTCTTCTTCTACTTAGTTGCCTTTCTTGTATACTTCATGTGTACTTGATTGCGCTTTGCGCTTTTTAATGATATTTCTCTTACTTCTCAAAAAAAGAAAAGAAGAACACCGTTATGTCATTCAACTCATTAATGGTTTTCGTTTCCCTTGTGATGGACCTGGAAGGGGGGGTACATCAACATGCCAAGTATCCGCTTGGGATCAAAGGATTATGGATAGACAATGCAATTTCGGTAGTAATCTTCCATTTCAGTTGGAAAATGCAGTCAGATATTTGGGGTAGTATAAGTGATCAAAGGGTACTAACTCACATCATGAGAGGAAACTTTGGGCAGAGTTCCATTACTCTATTAATGGATTACTATTAATGGGTGGCTCTGTGATTTCTTATGGGCACAGGCATCCCACAAATTCAAAGATGTGTGTGTTTTTTTTTTAGTTAATACAATAAAAAATCCACCTAAAACTTTCTGGCTACGTGCTGAGACAAATGAATTATAAAGTATTGCATGTTCTTCTTTCCTCGTTGCAAACGAAATTAAGAAAAAAAAGAGATGATCTTTAATCAAATAGGCCGTTGCATAATCTTTATGGATTTCGTCATTTCACCAATTCGGACTAAAAAAATTCTTTTGAATTTCTTTTTCTCGACCGATTTCAAGCATGACAAGCAACCCAACAATGTACAAATGCAAATTCCAAAAAACAAAAGGAAAAGAAAAACAAGTACAAATAAAACAAGATTTCACTAACAAATGTACGGAAACATGATAAGAGAGAGCGACAGAGAGGCAAAGGTCGACAGATTCTGAAGATCACAGTTGACAAAAAACATGTTACGCACTGTTTGGTTGCCAAGAAAAATGTAGGACAATGCAAATAACAAAGCCCTCTGCATCATTGACATTTCTACCATTTGGGCAGAGCGAAAAACAATCATTTGGGCTTACTTGAGGTGGGTTATTCATATTCTCGAGAAATTAAATCAACTTCACACAAAAGATAAAACCTTTCAGATTCATATTCCTTTTTCCATTAATTTTCTTTGTTTTCTTAGAACCCAAACGGAGAACTAGTGAAAAAAACCTAGATCGTCTAAAAGCAAAAGAGAAGACAACATATGGGGTTGAAAGGAAAAAGCAAACTTACCCAGATTACTTGTTGCTTTATACGTTGGGGAAAGCCCAAAAGCTCTTCTCCTCCTCCTATTCCACTTCACTGTTTTTACTGATTAGAATCAGAATGAGAAGCAATTCCTTATTTCTCGGCTTTTAGTTTCAATTGTTTTTTTTTTTTTTTTGGAAAGAGGGAAAACTTGAAAGCGCTGCTCAAACATGAATTAGAATATTAGATGAAGAAAAGAAAATAAAATTTAGGCTCCGTTGTAAAATGTTTTTCGTGAGAAAATAATTTTAGGTAAATAATTTTTTAGGAAAATATTTTCCTTCAGAAATTTTTTTTTTGACGTTTGACCCGTACGAAAAATTATTTTTATTCAATCACTTATAAAAATTAATTTTTATTCACAACATGAAATTATTAATATAAAATATTTTTTTTTTAAAAAAAAATTACACAATTGGTCCATGTGGTATGCTATAATTATTTTTAACTCCACATAGTTTAAAAGTTTATGAAAGGTTCTTGTGGTAAGCAATAATTACAAATCGATCCCTGGTGTCAAATTCTGTTAAATGTCACGTCAGAGCCACGTCAAATCAATAAGAACACGACACGTGTCCAACTTAATAAAAAAAATAAATTTATTAAAAAATAAATAAATATACTTATAATTTTAAAAAATTTAAATTTAAATAAATAAATAAATAAAAAAAAAAAAAAAGAAGCAAGGGGTGGCTGGGCCACCCCAGCCTATGGGAGTGGCGCGCAGCCGCCCTAGTTAGGGGTGGGCAAATTATCCGCCTATTGCCTACCGACCGCGTACCGAACCGAACCGCCATCGACCGCCTACTGACTTTAATCGACTAATTTCGGTTCGGTAGTCGGTATAAAATTTTATTCCGAAAGCCGGATCGGCAGCCGAACCGAACCGAACCGCCTTTTAAGCGGTAACCGAACCGAATTCTATTTCGACCATTAACCGAACCGACATAAAACGAAACGACGTCGTTTTAGTAAGAACGAAACGTATGATCATTTTTTTTTTTTTTTTTTTTTCCCTTAAGAAAATCAAAACGACGTCGTTTCATTACCCATTTTAACTGAATGTTAACCGACTTAATCGACCTCCTATTAACCACCTTACCGACTTAACCGACCGCCTGTTAACCGCTTTACCGACCGCCTATTAACTGCTTAACCGACCGCCTATTAACCGCTTAACCGAAATAAATTCACCGACTACATTCCGACAAAAGTCGGTTAACCGACCGAATTAACCGCCTACCGAACCAACGCCCACCCCTAACCCTAGTAGCCTGGGGATGGCCTTTGGGCCAGCCCTGGATCTACTAAGGGTGGGCCCCAGAGGTGGTCGGGGGTGGCGCGCGGTCACCCCCAGTGGTCGGGGGTGGCCATCGGGCCACCCCTAGTAGATCCAGGGGTGACCCGAAGGCCGCCCCCAGGCCATTGGGGGTGGCTGCGCGCCACCCCTGGCCACTAGGGGTGGCCACGCGACACCCCCAGCGGCTACTGGGGGTGGCGCGTGGCCACCTCCATAGGCTGGGGGTGGCCCAGCAACCCCTTGCTTTTTTGTATTTTGAATTTAAATTTGAATTTTTTTTAAAAAAATAAGTTTATTTATTTATTTTTTAATAAATTTATTTTTTTATTAAGATGGACACATGTCGCGTTCTTATTGGTTTGACGTGGCGCTGACGTGACATTTAACAGAATCTGTAAAAAATTTTAATGGAATTTGACGTCAGAGATCGATTTGTAATTATTATTTACCACAATGATCTCCTATGAATTTTTTAAACCATAGGGAGTGAAAAATAATTATGGCATACCATGGACCAATAGTTCAATTATCCCTAAAAAAAACTAAAGCATTCATACTATTTTAATTTTCTTAAAATTAATTAAGAGATGATTCGATATATAAACTAATTATTTAATTTTTTCAGAAGAGAAATGTGAAAAATAAACTTCAAAGCCTATTCTTAAAATCATTAAAAGTTTTTTAAGAATCCTTTGTCATGGCTTACATCGATCTTAGAAGTTTTCTCCACATGCATGAGGAAAATTCTTCTTTGTAGCATGACCATATAATATTAAATATTATAAAATGGAAAGTTTCAAGGCGGAAGGACTTCATGTACAAATTGCAACCTGTACGTGAATCTTCCATGCAGATTCATGTATCCCTTTTGAACTACAAAAGGGAACGTGCATGAGGAAAATTCTTAGAAGTTTTCTAAGAGTCCCTTGTCATGGCAGTCACATCGATCTTAGAAATTCTTCTTTGTAGTAGTTTTCTCTGCAATACATGAGGAAGATTCTTCTTTATAGCATGACCATATAATATGGAAAGTTTCAAGGCGGGCGGACTTCAAGTACAAAATACAACCTGTGAATCTTCCCTGCAGATTCTTCTTCTTTTTTCTTTTTTTTCTTTTTTTATTTTTTTTTATATTTTTTATTTTTTATTTATTTATGAATAAGTATAACTATTATTAACAAATGAATCAATTGTACAGAGAAACCAACAAAACACCAAAACACATTACAAACTAACACTAACTCAGTATGTTAACATCAATATTCTATTTGTGACACAAGTTGATGTTTTCCAGAGTCTTCTTGAACTTCCCTTTCCCAGAAACCCGAAACCTCACCTCCCAGAAAATTAACTTCAATATCTGCTCTTCATTTCTAGGTTGACTTCCAAACTTTATCTCATTTCTTGTTCTCCAAAGACCGTATACAGCAGAGCTCAATATCAGTTTACATATTGACCCCATCAAGGACTTAGTCTTCCAAGTTCTACACCATTCTTCTATCAAACCATCCCAACTAGTAGGAGGATTTAAGACATCACAACGTTGTAAACAGGTTTTCCAAATTCGGGAACTAAACCCACATGAAAAGAATAAGTGGTCACGACTCTCGGTTCTATTTCTGCAGAAGACACAATTTGTATCCCCCTCATAACCCCAAGCCAGCAATCGGTCGCCAGTGGTGAGCCTATTATTGACTGCTAACCAAAGGATAAATGCTTGTTTTGGAATAGCATGCTGATGCCAAACTAGCGGCCACCAGTTGACAATGGCCTTTTTCTGTCGAAGATAATTCCAAGTATCAGAGCAATCATAGGAACCAGAACGAGATATGGACCACACAGGCTTATCAATCTCACCAATAGGCACTTCAGGTAACCTACTCTGTATATCAACTCACATCTCAGATCGTGCAGGCTTCCAGCACCATACTCCATTTTTTAAAACAGAATCCAGTTTAGCGTCTAACCGACTATGAGAGTCATACACAACTTTATAGCCAAATCTATCAACCAAGCCTCCAAATGGGTGCCAATTATTAATCCACATATGAATCTGACTTCCCGTGCCTACTTCAAACTTAATGAAGTCTCTAGTTAGGCCACGCATCTTCAATAACTTTCTCCAATTCCAAGAACTGTTTTGAGGAATGCTCACACTCCAAAAGCTCTTCCCCTTTAGTAAGTATTCTTGGACCCAAGTAACCCATATCGATCCAGATTTAGCAAATAAACTCCATATATGCCTCATCATGGAAGAAATATTCCAAATTTCCAACTCCTTAAGCCCCAAGCCACCCTCCTTTTTAGGGAAACAAATTCAGCCCAAGGCACTTTAGCCTTTGTAGCACACCCCTCTTTCCCATTCCATAGGAAACGGTTAAATTTTTGGCTAATATCTTTGATAATCTTTTTAGGGATAATAAAGATTCCAGACCAATAGACTTGAATGCTATACAGAATAGAGGAAAGAAGCTGCAATCTTCCTGCAAAAGACAGATTCTTGGAAGTCCAAGAGTCTATGCGGCCAGCTATCTTCTCAATAAGCACTCGGCAACCCCCTGCAGAGAGCTTAGAAGAGATAAGGGGGACTCCAAGATAGCGAACAGGGAAATGACCTTCCCTCATTTGCACCTCAGCAAGCAAAGAACCCTTCATCCTATCCGATACACTAGAACAAAACAGAGAACTTTTGGAAGGATTAGCTTTTAAACCAGAAAGTAATTCAAACCCCAACAAAGCAGCTTTAATGATGGATATGGAAGATAAACTAGCATCTGAAAAAATAAGCAGGTCATCCGCAAAGCATAAATGGGTCAGTTTCATCTTAGAACAGTTGTGATGAAACTTAAATCCCGACCCTTCTTTAGTATAATCCTTCATTATCCTTGAAAAGACTTCCATAGCAAAAACAAACAAATAGGGGAATAAAGGATCCCCTTGCCTCAAGCCTTTCTCCCCTTTAAAATATCCAAACAAAGTCCCATTAAGGGAAATAGAAAATCTGGGAGATTTTATGCACATCTTGATCCAATTTGTGAATCTGGCAGGGAAACCAAAACAGGAAAGACAATGAACAATAACTCCCAATTCACTGAATCATACGCCTTCATCAAGTCCACTTTCATGGTGCATCTAGGAGAACCATCATTCCTATGATAATTTCGAACCAACTCTTGAGCCAGAAGGACATTCTCAGAGATACATCTACTTGGAATAAAAGCAGACTGATTCCTACTTATTAAGGAATTAAGAATAGGCAGCATCCTATTAGACAGAATTTTGGTTATGCACTTATAAATAACATTACAACATGCAATAGGTCTAAAATCCCCCATAATCGAGGCATTTGGCTTCTTAGGGACCAAGGTTAATATAGTGGCATTAACCTCTTTAAGAAGCAAACCAGTATTGAAAAAATTCTGTATAGCCTTAACAACATCTTCACCCACAACATGCCAAGAAGACTTGAAAAACTCAACTGTATACCCATCCGGGCCAGGAGCCTTATTAGGCTTCATGCTGAAAAAAATACTCTTAATCTCCTCAGCCGTAACATCTCTATCCAACACAGCAGCTTTATCAACTGAAACAATAGGAGAAATCAGGTGCTGAATTCTCTCAGCAGATGCAGCAATGAAATTAGTACTCTTTGACCCCAAAAGCTTCCTATAAAAATCCACAGCCATCACCTTTAACTGAGCAAAGTCTTCCACCTTATTGCCTTGTTCATCATACAAGAAGGATATAGTATTCCTTGCCTGCCTACCTTTGAGAACCCGATGGAAAAAAGCAGAATTTTGGTCAACAAGCTGCAGCCATTGGTTCCTTGCTTTCTGTTTCAAGAAAGATTCCCTGCAGATTCATGTTTCATAGCACATGGCAACTACAAAATATGCACGTACGTACACTTGTAGACCATGCATGAACCGCTATAAATAGGTCGCATGGTCGATCAATATTTGTGAGATCAGAAAAACTTTGAGCTTCTTATATCTTACAAGGCATTCTTTCCTTGTTGCAACATTTTTAATTTGCTCAATTTCCCTTTTCTAATGGAGAAAACTGCGCCATCATCTTTACAAATTCAGCCCCCAACTTATGGGAAGTATATCACCATTCTCACCATTGATGGCGGTGGCATCAGGGGGATCATCCCTGCAGTCATCCTTGAATTCCTTGAATCCAAACTTCAGGTACATACGCGCGTCAACGTATAACTCAAGTTTTTGAGGTATATATATAATTAAGGGCCAGATCGATCTCAGTGTCTATTCGAAGACATACACGTGACATGTCCATGCATGCACATGTATACATTATTGTTGTGGCTTTCAAATTAAGGGTCCGTTTGGGTTTGCGATTTCAAAAAGTGCGATTTAAAATAACGATTTTAAAATGTGCGATTTGAAAAAAGTGATTTTTAAAAACGCAGTTAAGTGTTTGGCAAAATCGCAGTTTGGCCTTTAAAATCGCGAATTTACCTTTAAAATTCTGCGTTTTCAAAAAAACACCATCTTATCTGCGATTTGAAAAAGCAGATTTTTTGCGTTTTCAAATCGCAATTTTTAAAAACGCAGTTCCCAAACGATCTATGTTCTGCTATTTGGTTTAAAATCGTACTTATTGTCTACGAAATCGCAATCCCAAACGCACCCTAAGTATAAGTTGACACTTGACAAGATAGTAATACATGCCTTTTCTTTCTTTTTCTGATGTTATCTTGTTTCACGTAACATGCATATACATATGTATAAGATATTCCATAATATAAAATAACATGCATGCAACCATATATATACAATACAAAAGCACTTAATTAACATAAAATTGGTATAATTTTGTGGCAGGAGCTGGATGGTGAGGATGCAAGACTTGCAGACTACTTCGATGCTATTGGTGGGACAAGCACTGGCGGTCTTGTAACCGCCATGTTGACTGCTCCAAATGAAAGTACCAATCGTCCTCTCTTTGCCGCCAAGGATATCAAGCCCTTCTATCTCGAGCACTGTCCTAAAATTTTCCCACAGCATAGGTATCTGGGTACACTTGATTGCTAGCCTTTT
Source organism: Alnus glutinosa (assembly GCF_958979055.1). NCBI lineage: Eukaryota > Viridiplantae > Streptophyta > Magnoliopsida > Fagales > Betulaceae > Alnus > Alnus glutinosa. The sequence goes on from NC_084889.1 coordinate 35,464,889, forward strand.
CGTCACATGCAATAGCAAAGATATGTTAATGCAAGAAAGCTTGAGATTTAACTTTTGGGCACTCTTATATATTAAGCCACTGACAATATATAATTTTCTTTTATTTTTATTTTTCCTGCTTTCAATTGCAGGGGCGTGCCTCAATTTGAAAGTGTATCCCATTTACTGAGAGGACCCAAGTATGATGGGAAATACCTTCATTGGATTTTAAGAGAGAAGTTAGGAGAAACTCGACTGGGGAAAACCTTGACCAATGTTGTTATTCCTACATTTGATATCAAGCTTTTGCAGCCTACCATTTTTTCATCCTATGAGGTCTCTCTCTCTCTCTCTCTCTCTCTCTCTCTCTCTCTGTGCGCGCGCGCGCGTGTGGAGTGAATTCAAACTTTCAGGCAAATTCGTCTTGCATGCGTGGATTTTGGACTTCTTTTTTCATTCTTGTTAGTCGTTGAAAAAGATATACATGCATGATGCTTCTCCTAAGTAAAAATTTATGGTAACATTCCTAAAAGCAAATTATAATATGTTGCAGCGGAAGACACTACAAAAAACTTTGTTTTTAACCACTTGCAATTAGCTACGTGTATGGGGTCATACACATGGCTAATTGTTAGCCACGTACATTTAGCAACGGCCAATTACACGCAGTGAATCCAGTTGTGACTAAATGCAATTTTAGCCATGTGCCCCTTTATATATGCGGCTATTTAGCCATGTAGCATTTAGGCATGTGCCACTCCAAGTGGCTAACTGAAATTTATTTTTTCTGGCAATTCTAACAGCGTGTAATGAAAGACACGTGACTAACATTTTTGTTCTTTTTTTTAAAAGAAAAAAGAGAAAAGAGAAAAGAGAAAAGAAAAAACAGAACATAAATTTTTGTTCTGTTTTTTCTTTTTTCTTCTCCCAATCAGGCGTACATCCGGCTAGGCCGGTCTTTTTTCTTCTCCCAATCCGGCGTAAATCCAGGCCTAGACCGGCAATCACCCAATCGCTGGATTCGAACCCATCAAACCAAAAATACAAAAACTCAAAATGGGAAATAAAACCAGAAAAAACCAAAACAACAACAACAACAAGTCGCCGAAAAATAAAACCAGAACAACAAGAAGTCGTCGGAAATAAAACCAAAAAAAAAAAAAAACCAATTCACCGGCCATTAAACCTATTCACCCACTCAACCACTCGCCGGAAATCATCAAACCAAAACAAGAGAAACCCAAAATCAAATTCAAAATCTGGCCGGCGAGCGTGAGTCGGTTGGATCTCCTCCATCCCTGAGAATCAGTAGATCTGGATCTCTACCTCTCTGGTGGTGATCCTCCGAACTCCAGCTCCGTCGTCGACCACGGATCTATCTTCGATCGGTCTCCCTCTTCCATCTCCCTCTGTGTGAAGAAAAGAACAAAAAAAAAAAAAAGGGAGAAGAAGGAACGGCGAGCGTGGGAAAAAGGGAAAGAAGGAAAAGAAAAACCGAATGGAAATCAAACCAAAAACCGGCCGACGAGGGTGAGTCGGCCGGATCTCCTCCATCTCTGAGAGTTGGTCGACCACAAGCTCAACCTCTCGGGCCGTGACCCTCCGGACTCCAACTCCATCGTCATTCGCCGGATCTATCTCAGAATCTCTCTCTCTAGCTCTCTCGGTCTCCCTCTTCCATTTCCCTCTCAAACTCTCAGTGACTGTGTGAAGAAAGGGGAAGAAATAAGGGAAAGAAGGAAGAAAAAAGAAGAAAAAAGAAATGAAAAGAAAAGTCAAAGGGGCGTGGCCGCGTGGGGAAATGAAAAAGAGAGAGAAAGGCGGAAATGAAAAGATGCTAGGCGGGGAAATGCAAAAGAAAAAAAAGAGGGGGAAATTAGAATCAATAGTTGGCCACGTTTATTTGATGCACGTTGCCAATTGGACACGTGTAATAATTGGCCGCGTGTATTTATTACATGTGGCTACTTGTTTTTCATATGTAACCTGCCACGTTGTCATCAAGACACGTGGCTAGTTGGCCGCGTAGCTACAGTAACCGCTATTGTAGACACGCGGCTAATTGCAGCATTTTTTGTAGTGAGAAGATTCTCTATTTGGATGCTCGACTGTTCGACATTTGCATTGGAACTTCCGCAGCTCCGACCTATCTCCCTCCCTACAAATTCTATTACGAAGATAAAGAAGGAAAGGGTACTAAAGAATTCAATCTTGTTGATGGTGGTATGGCTGCAAATAATCCGGTATATATATAGTACGTAGTTATAACCCACAGTACTTGTATATTTCTAATTAAGTTAAAAGTCTCAGAACATTAAACTAACCTATATGATGAGTTTGTTCATATTTTGGCACCATGATCCAGACATTAGTTGCGTTAAGCCAAGTGACCAAACAGGCCGGTGTTTGACGGATATCCTGATTTCTTCTCCATCAACCCAATGGACTTTCGCCGCTTTCTAGTAATCTCAATTGGGACTGTCTCGGAAAAGAAAGAAACGTACGATGCTGACAAGGCAGCCAAATGGGGTAGTCGATCTCCTTGGTTGGTTAAATCAAGGTCATTCTGCCCCATTGGTTGATGTGTTTCAACAAGCAAGTGCAGACATGGTTGATTATCATATCTCTGTGGTGTTCCAAGCTCTTAATTTCAAGAATTATATCCGCATTCAAGTAAGCTTGAAAAGAAACCTCGTTTATTATTTGAATGGAGGCCGGCGGTTAAAATTTCATTGATTATTTGATTATATATATATATAATAGTATGCTCTTCTTGGATACATGATTGGTCAGGATGATACTTTGAAAGGGACAACAGCTTCAGTCGATGTTCCTACAAAAGAGAACCTGGACAACCTAGTAGTTATCGGGCAACTTCTATTGAAAAAAGACGAATCTAGGTTGAATTGTGAGACATGTCAGCTTGAAACAATCGAAAAGGGTCGCACTAATGAGATCGATCACCCTTAAAAGGTATGGAAAAACACACAAGTGTATGCTGTTATCATATATAATAATTGTATGTCATCAAACATTAACGTTTATTGCAGTACTGATTATAGTTAGAACTCCTCCTATCCCTTACACGTTGGCAGAACAACTTTCTCAAGAAAAGAAAGATCGAGAGAAAAGATCGATGATCATCAAATACAACCAAGAAGTTTTTTGGACACAATGGAATATCGATCTCGTCCAATCTATAGGTTTATTAGTGTTATCGATCAACTGGCTCAATTTGGCAAGAATAAAGTATTTAATATCTTTTTCAAAAAAATAAATAATGTAATCTCTTAGGAGAAAATTTGGGAGTATTTTTCCTTTCAAATAATGTAATTCTCTATGCTAAAATTAGAGAGTATCTTTCCTTTCAAATAGTGTAGAAAATTAGGGATATTTTCCCTAATTAATTACTTTTGCGGCTTGTAAGGGATTTTTTTTTATTTTTTATTTTATTTTTATAAAACTCAAGGTTTATTGAGTAAGCTGGCATCATATATATATATGTATAATTTCCTTAGGCATATTTCATCTTGTATGAAAATTTAGGAGGCCTCGGCTCTCTTGAAGTAGGTAATCTATTTTCTATTTGATTCTCTCATAAGTCATAACTATAAATCTTTCATGTAATACCTAGCTAGTCCCGCATTGGGAAGATGATCATCTAATTAAGTCCCACGTTGGTTTATATATAAAGGCATTTATTGGTACTAAGTCTCACATTGGTTCATAATTAAATGAGATTAACTTTTATAAGCGATTCTAAAGAGCTTCAGTTACAATTTGACTAATTTTTTTTTTAATTTGGAGTGATAACGTAAATATGACTAATACTTTTTTTTTTAAATCATTACAAATAGTCTCATAATAATCTTGTAACCTCATGCAGTCTAGCTAGATGAGGACCTTAGAAATATATTTAAGGATACTTCAAACAGCCACAAACATATATAGGCTTCATGATTGACCTATTTGTATTTGGAGTACAGCTAGATGGATACAAGAATATTTGGAGTACATGCATGATTCATGATAAAATAGGTCAGTCCGGCAATTAATTAAGTGCATAAGGCCTCACAAATAGTACGTACCCATGCTACTTACCCTTTTCAATATGAGAAATGATTCTCGTACACAATTGTTACAACAATTCTACAACAGCTTACGTGGAAAGTAAGCTTTTAATCCTTTTTTTGAATTTTTTTAATATCACAGTAAGCTTCCGTCAAAACAGGTTGGGGGGAAATGAAAAATTTCATTTCCCCCCAACGCTGAACGCACCCTCCCCCTCTCTCTCTGAATTCTCTCCGTACAGTCCCCGTCCCAAATCAGCCTCCGGCGTCCGTCCCCGGTCTTTCACCGGAGTTATCCTCCTCCGTCCGTCGGAAACCGCCGCCCGAAGCCCCTCTCTGTCTCTGGCCGGATCTGCCTGCTCCGTCCGTCGGAAAACGCCGCCCGTAGCCCTTCTCTCTCGCCCGCTCACTCCGGTGCCGGTCGTCCTTGTCCCTGTCCCTCCGCTAGAGCAGGGTAAAAAACAAGGTGAAATAACAATCTTTATGCGTTTATCTGCTGTGTGTGTAGTGGGCTTACGCCTCTCTGTCCCAACGATATATTCCACAAATTTTTCATCTTTCGATTTGGGTTTTCAACAAGTTTGCAGGTAAGCTTCGATTCCTCTTCTTAGCTCTTTCTTATATCCTTCGATTTGGTGCTTCTGTGCAAACCCCAATTAGTTGTACCCTCCCGTCTCATTTTTGTTTTAAATGTTGCAACAACTGATCATGATGTGAAGCTCTGGATGTATTCTAGTATCTCGAAATTGTTTTAGCGGTGTTATGAATTGTTTTTACCGTCAAAATGACATTATCTGCGTTTGGTAGTGTTTTGTGGGGATATACCGAACTAATATGCATTGTTAATAGTCCTGAGTGGCTTGCTCGATATGTATTATTTCAAGATTTTTATTATATATTTATCTTTTTAGACTGTAAAATGGAAGACAACTTCGTAGAAAAGTAATTTTGTTTCTTAATGGTGGTTCTTTTGAGTTTCATAATTTACCTGTTAGTAACTTTTGTTAAAGTTGGAGATAGAATTCACTGGTTTTTAGTGGTTGCTATATAATAGTATATTCTTTTGGAGGATTGTCCTTGGGGGGGATGGGGTTTCAGGAATGATGGTTCTTTGATATAGAGGTTGAGGTGAATTTTGGATGGTGTATGCATGAAATGGCATGATTTATGTTATTTTATTTACATCTTGTTCTGGATTCTTTTTTTTCTTTTTTATTTCGTTGGATGTTAGGTTTGGAGCAGTGGTGGAGGACAGAGTTCATTTGATGTGTTGAGCTGTCCTGCACTAAGCTTAAGATTATGTTTTGAGATTTTTATTAATTGGATTAGGGCGGTTGTGGCCTGTGGGTTAGAGCTATGGCGATGGAGGGAGAAGCAAGGGAAGGACGATCCTTGTCTGGGACCCCCAAACTGTAATCACTGTCATGGTTACTTTTGGATTCTTCTTTCATGGCTCTTTGAAACGCTATGGAAAGGTAAAGAAAAAATAGGCATGTTTTACAAGCTGCGTGCCTTTGCTTCTTAAATCTTGAACTTTGTTTGGATGCATGTTTTTCAAGCTTCTTAAATCTTGAACTTTGTTTGGATGCATGGAACGTGGTTTTAGACGGTCAATTTGTGAAGTCTAAAATAGCTGAGTTTATATTCGCCAACAAGCTTCCTTTGGTTACTACTTTTACTAGGGAAAGTGCCCCTTTGATTTTTTAAAGTCCCATTAAGACACGGGTATGCTGTGTTAATTTTGACTGTAGGTTACTGTTTTGTTTGAAGTGAAGAGTTTTAACAATCTCTCTCTCTCTCTCTCTCCCTCTCTCTCCAATTTTCAGCTGTTGCTATTTGCCACTTCAAATGACACAGAGAAGGTTGTCCCACTATGTCTGGAGGCAGCAAAATCTTTCAAGGGAAAGGTATGATCACATACTTTAATATTCTCTGCATGAATTTTGAGAAACAGTTGGAATTGTATGCAAGGAAAATTTTATGATTTGGAAACCAGAGTTACAGACAATGGAAAAAAGGCTCTTGTTTTTTGTGCATTACAGGGAAAAGATTATTGTCAAATTCCTTGGAGGAGTGAAAGAGTGATTTGTTTTTAATGCACAAGAAAAAAAAAATTGCTTGATAAACCCTTTGAATGACATTTGAATTTGTAAAGCTGTTTCGTAGTGTTTAGATCAACTTTGTTGCAAAGTTTCTGTACGTTTTTTATATTTCTTTTTATAGTCAGTTCAAAACTAGGAATTTTCTCATTTTTAGATCCTTACAGTCATAATCTTTTAGAACTTTTGAGTTGTGTCTTTGATTTCTCTTTTTAATCTTGATTTTGAGAAGTGGTTGGGGATTCATGGGTCTTGCCTTGTTTGCAGGTACAAGATGCCTGTTTGCAGCTTGGACAGAGTTCATTGGAACTGCTACTGCTTCTCCACCAGTTCCAGTAGATGTTGCCAGGCAGGTTCCAGTAGATGTTGCGGGCATATGGTCAAAACACTGGGAACTTTGTTCATTATGCATTTGATTTTATAGCTTTTAGATTCTGAATTAATTGGTAGTTTACTTGTTCTTTTCAGTTTTCTTGCATTTGATTTTTGTAGCTTTCTTGCATTTGATTTTTTCACATTAATGTATCCCAAGTTTATTTTGTTCATTATGCATTTTCAGAAAACAATGGCAGAAGGCAAAGATTACTGTGAGCGTAAATTCAACTTGCTGAGATCTAACTTTGATCAACTTGTTGAGGTATGTTCCCAGTATATATGATACTTTTTATATATATATATATATATAATAGCAGTTTCTACTCAAACCTTTGCCATAACCTACATATTGTAAATCCGTAGGAGCTTAAGGTATGCAATATAAAATCAGAATTCTGTCTCTTGTGTCCAGCATAAGCCATGATTGATGTATACGTTAGATATATCATCTTTACGTCTTGCGGATGACTGCTTGCTTGGTTATATGATAGGATGCTTGTCTATGAGTATGTAAGCAATGGGAATTTGGAGCAGTGGCTTCATGGGGATGTAAGGCCTTGCAGCCCTCCTACTTGGGAGATTCGGATGAATATCATCCTTGGAACAGCAAAAGGGTATGATCCAAATCACTCACATCTGAGCCTTATTTTTTCATATTCATTCATTTCCCTGCATCTCATCCATTGCATTGTTTCACTGGCCTCATGCAGGCTATCTTACCTTCACGAGGGACTGGAACCCAAAGTTGTTCACCGCGATATAAAATCGAGTAACATTTTAGTTGATAAGCTGTGGAATGCAAAGGTTTCAGATTTTGGCCTTGCCAAGCTCCTCGGCTCAGAGAGTAGCTACAGCCTACATTACAACCTGTGTCATGGGAACATTTGGGTATGCAGGGTTGTGTCTATATATGAGTCTGCGTGCCAGTGTGGCTAAAGAGGCAACAACAGTCATGTAGGGCTGTGTCTATATATGTTCCCATGTTGCTTTTTTAATTAAAAAGCCAAGAATTTTCAGGTCAACTTAGTTGAGTGGCTTAAGAATATGGTCGCTAACAGAAATCCAGAAGATTTTTTTTTGTTTTTGTTTATTCTTGTCAATTTTTTTGTTTGTGAATGGTGTTCAAAATGAGACGTATTTTTGGGACTCTTGTTGGAATGCAAGCATTTGTATGTTACAGCTAGAATGGACATCAATGTCACAAATCAACCAAGCAAAGAAATGAGAAAAGGAAAAAGAGAAAATTACAAGAATTTCTATATATATATCCTCCAAATTTAACGGTATTTCCCAATATCAGAAAAAGCTTTATGACAGATACATTGGCAAACTCTTTTACATCAGGACCTAAACACACCTAAGTGGCACTAAACCCAAAAGCAGTTCATCACATTGAGAAGTCTCATCTCCTCTTTTAGGTAATTAGAAGATAATCAAATATTTCATAAAATCAAAGGTTTAGTTACAATATATAGGCATCAGTCCATTATTGATAAACATAAAGAAAGCAGCCTACGTTAAAAAATAAACATAACCAAAGGAATGGACTAGAAGTTGTAGTTCACGTTTATTGAAATGAATATAACTATATAAAATTCCAGCTGTTCTCATTTTCTCTTGCTCAAGTAGCTTCAGCCCACGCGTCAAAGTTATCATAGAAACTTCTATATTCTTTTTCGCAACTTCACCAACCTAAATATAAAACACAAACGATTCAAAATGTAAAGGTTCCAAAGGTTAAAAAATAAAATCTAGTATTTAACACACTCTTAAACACAATTCCTGTACCTCAACCATTGTATTAATTTTCAAAATAAAAGCACATGTAAAAAAATGATTAGGCTTAGGTGCTATAAAAAAAACTAAAGCATAAAATTAGATCATGGGGTCTTTGGTGCTGCACTAACGATTCTAGTGTATTCCTATGAGCTACAGATAAAGTATGTGATCATACCTTTCCTTTGAAAGATTTTGCTGCCTCCAGACATAGTGGGACAACTTTCTCTGTGTCATTTGAAGTGGCAAATAGCAACAGCTGAAAATTGGAGAGAGAGAGAGAGAGAGAGAGAGAGAGAGAGAGAGAGATTGTTAAAACTCTTCACTTCAAACAAAACAGTAACCTACAGTCAAAATTAACACAGCATACTTGTGTCTTAATGGGACTTTAAAAAATCAAAGGGGCACTTTCCCTAGTAAAAGTGGTAACCAAAGGAAGCTTGTTGGCGAATATAAACTCAGCTATTTTAGACTTCACAAATTGACCGTCTAAAACCACGTTCCATGCATCCAAACAAAGTTCAAGATTTAAGAAGCTTGAAAAACATGCATCCAAACAAAGTTCAAGATTTAAGAAGCAAAGGCACGCAGCTTGTAAAACATGCCTATTTTTTCTTTACCTTTCCATAGCGTTTCAAAGAGCCATGAAAGAAGAATCCAAAAGTAACCATGACAGTGATTACAGTTGCAACAGCCCAAGTGGGGGTCTCAGACAAGGATCGTCCTTCCCTTGCTTCTCCCTCCATCGCCATAGCACCAACCCACAGGCCACAACCGCCCTAATCCAATTAATAAAAATCTCAAAACATAATCTTAAGCTTAGTGCAGGACAGCTCAACACATCAAATGAACTCTGTCCTCCACCACTGCTCCAAACCTAACATCCAACGAAATAAAAAAGAAAAAAAAGAATCCAGAACAAGATGTAAAGAAAATAACATAAATCATGCCATTTCATGCATACACCATCCAAAATTCACCTCAACCTCTTTATCAAAGAACCATCATTCCTGAAACCCCATCCCCCCCAAGGACAATCCTCCAAAAGAATATACTATTATATAGCAACCACTAAAAACCAGTGAATTCTATCTCCAACTTTAACAAAAGTTACTAACAGGTAAATTATGAAACTCAAAAGAACCACCATTAAGAAACAAAATTACTTTTCTACGAAATTGTCTTCCATTTTACAGTCTAAAAAGATAAATATATAATAAAAATCTTGAAATAATACATATCGAGCAAGCCACTCAGGACTATTAACAATGCATATTAGTTCGGTATATCCCCACAAAACACTACCAAACGCAGATAATGTCATTTTGACGGTAAAAACAATTCATAACACCGCTAAAACAATTTCGAGATACTAGAATACATCCAGAGCTTCACATCATGATCAGTTGTTGCAACATTTAAAACAAAAATGAGACGGGAGGGTACAACTAATTGGGGTTTGCACAGAAGCACCAAATCGAAGGATATAAGAAAGAGCTAAGAAAGAGGAATCGAAGCTTACTTGCAAACTTGTTGAAAACCCAAATCGAAAGATGAAAAATTTGTGGAATATATCGTTGGGACAGAGAGGCGTAAGCCCACTACACACACAGCAGATAAACGCATAAAGATTGTTATTTCACCTTGTTTTTTACCCTGCTCTAGCGGAGGGACAAGGACAAGGACGACCGGCACCGGAGCGAGCGGGCGAGAGAGAGGGGCTACAGGCGGCGGTTTCCGACGGACGGAGCAGGCAGATCCGGCCAGAGACAGAGAGGGGCTGCGGGCGGCGGTTTCCGACGGACGGAGGAGGATAACTCCGGTGAAGGACCGGGGACGGACGCCGGAGGCCGATTTGGGACGGGGACTGTACGGAGAGAATTCAGAGAGAGAGGGGGAGGGTGCGTTCAGCGTTGGGGGGAAATGAAAATTTTCATTTCCCCCCAACCTGTTTTGACGGAAGCTTACTGTGATATTAAAAAAATTCAAAAAAAGGATTAAAAGCTTACTTTCCACGTAAGCTGTTGTAGAATTGTTGTAACAATTGTGTATGAGAATCATTTCTCATATTGAAAAGGGTAAGTAGCATGGGTACGTACTTTTTGTGAGGCCTTATGCACTTAATTAATTGCCGGACTGACCTATTTTATCATGAATCATGCATGTAATGCCATCATATATATATATAATTTTTTTTCGGCCATTAATCATAATTAATTTGGAAATTAACTCAATTTGTTGTCATTCTTAATTGTTATAGTGCTGGGTTGTGCAGTCTTTGCTGAAGTTTAATTATTGGACCTATTATGATCGATGACCATTGTTTTACCAGACATTAATGGCCGGGGTTAATCTTTCCCTGCTCATAAACCTCTATTAATTCGATCTAGCTAGGTGAACTAAGCTAACTGTCACATTCAAATCGAACAATTAACTTAATTAACAGCCTCAAAACTCAGACCAAAATAAATAAATAAACAAAGAAAAAGAAAATAAACCAATTGGCTAGATCGTGGTCGAATTAACCATGAACCAGCACAGTATAGTTAGCAAGGAAATTAGGCCTAAAGAAGAAATTAGGCGTTATGATTGTGATGCAGTCTAGATTACACACGGCTTCATGTCGTTCAGTAAATTGATAATAATGAAACCAAGCAACCGGCCGTTGGACTAAAACTACCGTATCTTTTGGTTCTGATTTCTGATATTAGATGGAGAAAAATTGGGTGAAATTGGAAAGCTCATGATTTAAAGGGCTACAATTTTGTCATGAAATATTTCAAATTTCAATGTTTTACAAGGTCATATTATATGTATATTTCTAATTTCAATACTACTGTTCCACCAAAATGATTAACGGCGGCTGTACTTAGCTAGGTTGAAAACTTGAACCTATTGATCATATTATATAAGATTCTCATAGCTTTATTGCTGCCAAATATTCCACACCCGAGAATAAACCTTTTAGATTTCCTATTTGGAGTGGGGCCATATTAGTCCCTCTAATTGGATTTCGGACTCCGGATTAGTTCCCGGACATTGAGCTTTGATCACTAGCAGCCTTCAGTATTTATTAGACTAGTCAAATCAAGTCAGAGAAGATATCAAGCGTCTACATTGAACATTATACCTGATAGGGGCAAAATGGACATATATCATGCATGGATATAAAATGAAGTATTAGAACTATTTGGGAACAGGATCTATTTTTTCCACTCACTCTCTCATTTTCCCCCTTCTTTAGACACTTGATTGACTTGATCGTCGGAGGAGGCTTCGCCGGCCAACCCCTGACGAGTCTTTACTGTTTTACAGGCCAAGACACGGACAAAGGGACGCCTCTGATGATGCACGTCACCGGACAAAAATTGCAACAACAATATAAGAACCAATGAAAAGTTCATAATTTCCTGAACGCGAAAGCTAAATAGAAACGAGCAGATGAAGTAAATGCTAGTAGCGCTTTATATTTTTATTGCATGCATATTAATTATATTTTTTCATGAATACTTATATATATATATATATATTGACAATGATATATATTGTCAGAAATTAACCTTAAGGATGTGAACGACGTGTTATATATATATTAACCCAATCGAGCATTTTTAATTTGTAGCTGAACAAGTTTAAAAGAAAAGATTATTCCATTTTTCACATTTTATCATTTGGTTTCCGTGTTTGAAGCTTAATTCAATTCCCTTGGCATACGTTGATCGAGTTTAGCCAAAGAGGCCAGGGCCCCAGCATATCCAAGATTAAAAGACAAAGAAGGAATAAACACCCAACAAATTTAATTTTTCTCTCTTTTGACGTACACCTAATTAATTACAGCTGTTTAGATCGACTGAATTATCATTTGGATCAATAATTCAGATTTTTTCTCTTTTAACATGAAATTGGTAAGGCTAGGGACGTACGGTTACCTTGGGGGGGGGGGGGGGGGTAGTAGCTAGTGAACAATGGTAATATGCACTTAATTTGTTTTTAAAGTAACGTATAATTCCTTGTGGTCTTTGCAAATTTCCACTCGATTAATCATCAAATTTGACCAATATTAATAGAAAAACATAGAAATTGAACTTGATTTTTCAGGTTCATTTTTACTTTAATATTCAAGAAATAAAACATATATATAAAAAATAATAAGTGTGGTCCAAATGACACATGTGATTTAAATATTAAACAAAAATTGAAGGTGTTCGATATTTTATTCACATGAGTACATAATTATAATAGAATTTTAATTAGAATTAAGTTCTATTCTTTAATGAAAGGATTATATAAAGTAAATTATTATTATTTTTTTTTATTGAAAGTCCTTAGCTAGTCCATAAATAAAAGCCTCTATATTATAGCCAAAATTTGGCATAGGCTAGAGAAATCTCTCTGAGAAGAAAATTTGTTCGATGGGATTTTTTTGCATGGAATCAAGAGCGAGCTTAAATTAAACAAACACGCGCGTTTGAAGGTACCAAAAGTTATTTATGTTAGGATAAATTATTTTATAGTAAACCCAATATTATAATAGAATACCTTCGATAAGGATTGGTTGTAAATCTTTCATTTTACAACAACTAATTATAAGTGGACAAGTCATCAAAAGCCCAAAAATACAATAAAAATACAATAAATATGAAAACACCCAAACTTTTCCCAACTCATCACTGTTATTCTCTTAATCTCCCATGGAGGTTAATCTTTTCCTGTCGACGACAAATCGTCGGAAGCCTTCGTTGGACCCTTGCCCGAAGAACCAGTTGCAAGGCTGGCCGATCTGGCTCGTAGAGCTCGGCCCGTAAACCACCTCGCCTCTCCAGTCGAAGCTGCCGCCAGAATTCATAAAGCCACCGTCGTACAGTGCTAGAATCCATGGACCCATCGTCGGATCCCGTTCCATCCCAACGATTCGACTCCTCGAACTTTGACACTGAGTCGGTCAAGGACTCGGCCACCGGCGACTCGTCCTCGATCTTCACCTCCAACCAGTCATATAATGCTAGAAACAATGTCTTCTCCTCGAAGCAGGTGCCGGAGGCCCCGTCTCCGCCTTCTGTCTACTCCACCCCTTTGCGTGAAATTTGATGGGTTTTGTGTAATTTATTTGTTGGGTGTTTTTGCGATTGGTAGCAGCTCTTCTATCAGTTTCTTTAGATCCATCCCACCTGTAAATTATGTGGCTTTGGTTTGTAACCATTTATGGGTTTTTGTTGTTGGTATCAGTGAAAAATGGCTTCAAATCCAAAGGTTCACATTTTTTAAGAAGTGTCAAAGCACAACAAGATTGCTGGCTTGTTATTTCTGGAGGCTGAACTCGGCCAAAGATTGCTGGCTTGTTGCGGTGGTTGAAAACATTTCATGTTTGCCAGTCACCCACCATGAATTCCGACTAGACACACCATGCATGAATTCTGGCTAGACTATAACTGAAAAAGACAAAAGTGCCCCAATTTGATGATGGAATTGCTGCTTTCATCCCTATTCTATTTGGTGTGTTTTGTTGATGTATCAAAGTTTTACTAGAGGGTGTAAAAAAGGTTTTTTACATATAGTCCGTATAAAAAGGCTCTCATATTATAATCTTTTGAAAATAAAAATAAAATTTGAAGTTGGGGACTAGTGGTGACATGTCCAATATACCAAAAAATAAATAAATAAATAAATGAAGAAAAAAAGAAGACATTGGCAGCGCGCCCAAGGAACCCCAAAGTCAATGACTCAATAGCAAATTCCACCCCTACATAAATGATCCAAAAAATTTAAAACATGACATATGCCTAGCATATGCAAATCATGTTTATCGTGTTTTTTCAGATAGTAAACTATCACAGAAGATGTAAATCAACAATAGAGGATGAAGAACAAAATATATTTGGAGAGAATTTGAGAATTGCTTTCATTACGTAATTGTGAGAAAGAAAACAGAATACAACTTATATACTGTATGATTACAAAGGTAAAGAAAGAAAAATATCTACTAAGTTACATCTGTAATCCAGAAACAGTTTGGACATTAAACACGTGTTCTAACTGTCTAACAAGAAAATACAGCTCATATAAGCACGTGTAAAACATTATGCTAATCATCTAACTGAACTTGGAAGAGTAACTGTGAAACCCCCCCTCAAGATGAACCGTATATATTTAAGAGGTTCATCTTGGAAGTGATTGCAGAAAACGGAGCAAAGCCAAGAGGCTTAGTGAAAATATCAGCAAGCTGATGATCAGATTTGACATGAAGAGTTCGAATAACACCCTTTTGAATCTGTTCACGAACAAGGTGGCAGTCGATGTCAATATGCTTTGTTCGTTCGTGGAAAACGGGGTTGGCAGCAATGTGTAGAGCAGCTTGTGAGTCACAAAAGAGTAAAGCAGAGTGAGGAGAAGAAACATGAAGATCCTTAAGTAAAGAGGAAATCCACATGATCTCACAACAAGCCACAGTCATGGCCCTATACTCAGATTCAGCAGATGACCGAGACACAGTCTATTGCTTCTTGGACTTCCAAGAAATAAGAGAATCACCAAGGAATAGGCAGAAGCCAGTAACCGATCGCCTAGTGTCTGGACAGGCAGCCCAATCAGCATCACAGAAAGATTTCAATTTGAAATCACATTGGGCAGAGAAGAAAAGACCTTGACTGGGAGCAGACTTAACATACCGAAGGACTCTAAGTGCTGCATCCAGATGAGGTTTCCGAGGAGTGGACATAAATTGACTTAATACTTGTACCGAGTAAGCCAAATAAGGTCTAGTAATCGTTAAGTAAATCAAGCGACCAACCAGGCGACGATAAACAGAAGGATCATCTAAAAGATCACCTTCAAGCTTAGAAAGTCTAAGGTTACTATCCATAGGAAAATTTACAGGTTTAGATGCAAGTAAACCTGAATCTTCTAAAATTTTCAGAGCATACTTCCTCTGACACACAGAAATACCAGTGGACTTTCGAGCAACTTCTAAGCCCAGAAAATACTTCAAATCACCCAAATCCTTAAGTTTGAATTTCAGATTCAGTAATTGAATAAAAGATGCAATGTCTGCAGAATTGTTTCCAGCCAATACTATGTCATCAACATAGACAAGAAGAACAATAAAAGAAGTACCAATCTGTCTTGTGAATAGACTATAATCAGATTTGGATTGTAAAAACC
Organism: Alnus glutinosa; assembly: GCF_958979055.1. Lineage (NCBI taxonomy): Eukaryota > Viridiplantae > Streptophyta > Magnoliopsida > Fagales > Betulaceae > Alnus > Alnus glutinosa. The sequence goes on from NC_084889.1 coordinate 35,480,346, forward strand.
CAAGGCTAAGTAAAGTGGAAGAAAATTTAGAGAACCACTATCTAGATGCTTGTTTCAATCCATAAAGTGATTTGGTGAGCTGACATACTTGAGAACTCTTAGAAGAAAAACCAGGAGGCAACTCCATGTAAACCTCCTCATGCAAATCCCCATGGAGGAAAGCATTGTTAACATCCAATTGGTGTAAAAACCAATTCTTTGCCGCAGCCATTGCAAGTAAACATCTCACAGTTGTCAACTTAGCAACCGGAGAGAAAGTTTCATAGAAATCTAATCCTTCACTTTGGGTATAACCCTTAGCAACTAACCGAGCCTTGTATCTCTCAAGACTACCATCAGCTTTCAACTTAACCTTGTAGACCCACTTACAACCAATAGCATGCTTACCCGGAGGAAGATCAACCAATTTCCATGTATGGTTAGCCTCAAGGGCATCAATTTCAGCTCGAATGGCATCACACCAATGAGGAATCTTAGCCGCTTGATGATAAAACCGAGGCTCAAAGTAAGAAGAAACAGATGAGCTAAAACATTTATGATTAGAAGAGAGTTTATCATAAGAAAGATAAGATGATAAACCAAAAGAAGGAATACCTGAAGAAAGAACCGGAAGTGGCATGGTTGAAGATGGAACCGGGGAAGAAGTGGCAGCCAAATGACAATGATAATCCTGCAAATAACTTGGTTGACGCTTAGACCTGGTAGATTTCTAAATAGGAATGGAAGGAACAGAATGAGAATTTGAAGGAGAAATAGATTGTTGTATGGTACTACTAGGAAAATCAGTAGGAATATGAGATACAGAAGGAGAGGAGGAAGTAGGAAAAGTAGTAGAAGATGGAAAAATATCAAAAGAAGGAATGGACTTAGGTAAAACAAGTTGATTAGAACAAGAAGGTGTTGAAGGAATTGAATGTGGAGAAGAATAAGGAAAAATTGTCTCATGAAATACAACATCCCGAGATATGAAAAATTGTTTAAGAGTAATATCATAGAGCCGGTAGCCTTTGACACCAGAAAGGTAACCAAGAAAAATACAAGCTCGGGCCCTAGGATCGAATTTGGTGCGATTTCTGGAAAGTGTGGAAGCATAGCACAAACATCCAAACACTTTAAGATGAGAATATGTGGGAACAATGGAATACAAACGTTCAAAAGGAGTTGTGTTATTGAGTAAGGGAGTTGGGGTGCGGTTGATGAGGTAGGCTACTGTAAGAATACATTCACCCCAAAATTTAAGAGGCAAATGAGCCTGAAATCGAAGGGCACGGGCAACATTTAAAAGATGTTGATGCTTTCTCTCAGCCACTGCGTTTTGTTGAGGAGTTTCAACACAAGTGCATTGATGTATAACTCCTTTGGAAGAAAAGAAATCAGGCATATGAAATTCACTGCCATTATCAGATCTTAAACATTTGATTTTGACATTGAATTGAGTCTCTACTAAAGAAAAGAATGAAGTAAGAAGAAATCGTGTCTGAGATTTATAAGACATTAAGAATACCCAAGTGAATCGGCTAAAATCATCAACAATAGTGAGAAAGAATCGGGAATTATTTGAAGAAGGTGTTGAAAAAGGACCCCAAATATCACAATGAATGATATCAAAAATGCATGTGGAAGAAGTATTACTAATAGGAAAAGAAATGCGATGTTGTTTAGCTAAAGGACAAACTGAACAATTTTTATTTGAAGTACTAGACAAACCAGGAATTACATTGTGAAGCAAAAGTAATCTTGAATCAGACAAATGACCAAGCCTAGAGTGCCACACATTGGCAGAAATATGTACAGAATTATTTACAGAAGTAACTGAAGGTAAAGTGCTACCAATGTGTGATACAGGTGTTATTGAAACAGAATTCAAAGAAGGAACAGACAATGGTAAAAGGTCATCCAAGTTATGCTGGAGAAGATGATAGAGACCACCAATTTTCTTACCCAGCCCAATCATCTTCCAGCCGGACACTTGCTGAATGAAACAAAATTTAGACAAGAAAATGCAACAGCAGTTAAAGAACTTAACTAACTTGCTCACAGAGATGAGATTAAAAGAAAAAGAGGGAACACACAAGACATTAGTCAAAATTAAACTGGCAGAAATTTTAACAGTGCCAATGTGTGTGACAACTGCAGAATTGCTATTTGGTAATCGGACCTTTTTAGTGACAAGAGAAGTAATAGATGTAAGAAATGAAACTGAGCAAACAATATGATCTGTGGCACCCGTGTCAATGACCCACGGATACCTATGAGAATTATGTATAGCTAATTGAAAAAGAGATTGTGAAGAGAAAACCGAATGTTTTCCTTCAAGATTATGTGTTTGAAAAACAGAAAAGCAAAAAGGATTACCTGTCATCTCAGAGAACAAATGATCTTGATTATCATTTGGAGCAGGTGGAACTGAAATATCATCAGCAACCTTAGCCCGCAGTAGTGCTAATAGTTGTTGACACTGATCAGAAGTGATAGGAAGCTGAGGCTGAGGCTGAGACATGGAACATTCAGAAACTTGATTAGCTGAAGAAATTTGCTTGCCCTTTGTGAATTTATATCCGGGAGGATATCCATGCAACTTGTAGCATTTCTCAATTGTATGCCCAAGGAGACCACAATGAGTGCACATGGGACGCTCTTTACGAGGGTACTGTGTCTTTTGACCTTGGAAAGTTGATGGCTTCGAAGAATTGTATCTTGTCACCATAGCAGCTGGAGTAGCACTGATAGGAGCAAAGAATGTAGAGGTAATCTCTCTCTGCCTCTCCTCTTGAACAATCATGGAAAAAATTTTGTTTATGGATGGTAAGGGATCCATAAGCAAAATTTGCCCACGGACATGAGAATAAGACTCATTGAGTCCCATTAAGAACTGATAGGCATATTCTTGTAGCTGAAATTCATGAATTGTTCGGGAAGTCCCACAGGAACAGAGAGGCAAGGGACGATAATTGTTCAATTCGTCCCAAAGACCCTTGAGAGCAGTATAGTAAGAAGTAACAGAGTTGCTATTCTGTGAAAGAGCAGATATAGCCTTCTGTAGTTGGAAAATGCGAGGTCCATTGGATTGAGAAAATCGCTCTTTGATATCGTTCCACATCTCATGAGCGGATTCAATGAAGATGATGCTTGCAGAGATCTCTTGAGAAACAGAGTTGAGAATCCACGAAAGCACCATATTATTGCATCTGGTCCAAGCAAAGTACTCAGGAGATTCGACATTAGGTTTTACCAAAGAACCGTCTATAAAACCTAACTTATTCTTGGCAGAAAGCGCCATTACCATTGATCGTTTCCAAGTATGATAATTGCTTCCAACTAAAGGCTGAGAAACAAGGAGAGTCCCTGGACTATCTCCGTGATGAAGATAGTAGGGATTGGAAAATTCTGCAGCAGAAGGCGCAGAATTTGATGTAGAATTTGGTAGAACAAATTCCACAAATTCGCCTTCATCATTAGAAGTTTGAGGATTAACAGAAGGCATTTTGAATCAGAATATTGAAAAGAAGATCAAGAAATTCAACCAAGAACAATATGAATTGAATCAAAGAAAAACAGAGAATTCAATGAAGATCAATCAGAGAACAAAGAACAATCAGAGAAGAACAGCGATGATCAATACCTGCTGCTCTGATACTATTTCAGATAGTAAACTATCACAGAAGATGTAAATCAACAACAGAGGATGAAGAACAAAATATATTGGGAGAGAATTTGAGAATTGCTTTCATTACGTAATTGTGAGAAAGAAAACAGAATACAACTTATATACTGTACGATTACAAAGGTAAAGAAAGAAAAATATCTACTAAGTTACATCTGTAATCCAGAAACAGTCTGGATATTAAACACGTGTTCTAACTGTCTAACAAAAAAATACAGCTCATATAAGCACGTGTAAAACATTATGCTAATCATCTAACTGAACTTGCAAGAGTAACTGTGAAATGTTTCACATGTTGAAATTGATCGATGATAAATTTTGTGAAAATAGCATTAATATAATATTGTCGCGGCAATTAATAGAATTAATATAAATATATATCCTTTTCCTATTATATTTAAATGTTAATTAAAAAATCATGTGGATGCTAAGTAACATGCGAGTACTATTGCATGATAGAAGACATTTTCTAAATACTTGTTTTCTTATGAGTGCGTTGCACGTTGTTTTCTAAATTCATACATCCCAATCATAATGAATTTGCCTCTTTGGTTATGGTAAAAGTTGGGGTCAACTTTAAAGATTCTTTCTGTTAATGTCCCTTTTTTAATTTGATCCGTGAGATGGCTGCAGAAACCTGGAAAGTGATAGATCAGAAAGATGAATACTCTATAAATTCCCCAAGTTTTTAATCAAAGAGACATCAAGATCACTAAAAGCTCTCTCTCTCTTACACACACGTAGACACATAACACACATAATTAGCTGCATTGCCTCACTCCCTCATGGAAGCAACACGTGCACCCCTCCAGCCTCCAACTTATGGAAACCTGATCACCATTCTCAGTATTGATGGTGGTGGAATCAGAGGGCTTATCCCAGGAACTATCCTTTGTTTCCTTGAGTCTGAGCTTCAGGTACAATTAATCAATTTATGTTTCCATGCCAAAAGAAATAATGCTTAATGGTCGATCTCAAGCCTTTAATTCTAGCTTCAAGACTAGTACATGCGACTTAATTACTCATTCTTTGGATATGATGCAGAAGCTGGATGGTGATGATGCAAGAATCGCGGATTATTTTGACGTGATTGCAGGAACAAGCACAGGCGGTCTTGTGACTGCCATGCTGACAAACCCCGATGAAAAGAACCGACCTCTGTTTGCTGCCAAGGATATTAAGGACTTCTACCTCGAACACAGTCCTAAAATCTTTCCACAAAACAGGTAAAATCTGTCGTATTATTGAACTCCGCGAGATCAAAATGTCAATAGCATATATATATGGATCTGATGCAACTATATGTTATTCGATTATTAACGTGATGTCACGTTTACAATACAGTTTCCCGTTGTTTCATTATGCTACAAAGATTATGAGAGCCCTTTCCGGACCAAAATAGGATGGGAAATATCTACATAACCTTGTTAAAGAAAAACTTGGAGGGACAAGACTGCACCAGACATTGACAAATGTTGTTATCCCAACATTTGACATCAAGCGACTCCAGCCAACCATCTTCTCCAGCTTTGAGGTTAAACTCATCTTCTCCCTCGCCCAAACTTAAAATGAGTTGTACGTTATGTATACAATGTCGATATTTGCACCACTAATTAATGGAGCTGAACGTCCAATATTAACTTTGGTTTTCTGTGCATGAACGCATGCATGCAGGTGAAGAAAAACCCAAGCTTAGATGCGTTGCTTTCAGACGTATGCATTGCAACCTCAGCAGCACCGACTTATCTTCCAGCTCATTACTTTGAAACCAAAGACCCCGCAGGAAAAGTGAGAGAGTTCAACCTTATAGACGGTGGCATCGCTGCAAATAATCCAGTCCGTATAAATCAAATTAATTAATTTCATATATATCAATATCTCTTTAATTAATAATTAGCAGATTAACTTACAAAATTAAGTTGTACGTTGATTTATAGGCTTTACTTGCTATTGGTGAAGTAACAAAGGAGGTGAGTAGAGGAAGTCCTCACTTCTTTCCTATAAAACCGTTGGATTATGGACGGTTTCTGGTAATTTCAATAGGAACAGGCTCTTCCAAAGCAGAAGAGAAATACAACGCGCATGAGGCAGCTAAGTGGGGTCTCTTAAATTGGTTAACCAGTAATGGTTCCAACCCAATAGTTGACGTGTTTTCTCAAGCAAGTGCGGATATGGTGGACTTCCACCTTTATGAGGTTTTTCGAGCCCTTCGCTCTGAGAAAAGCTACCTCAGAATACAGGTATATATATATCATTCATCCCCATCTTTTGAACAATAATATATATATTCAACTTAAAGCTAGCTTTGGATCGTTCAATTTTTCTTGTAAACCAATGTGGATGCAGGATGACAAATTAAGTGGAACAGTATCCTCTGTAGATATAGCCACAAAGAAGAATTTGAAAGATCTTGTTGAAGTTGGTGATGAATTGCTCAAGAAACCAGTTAGTTGGGTAAATTTGGACACTGGCCTTAACGACTGCACTTCTGGTCAAGAGACTAATGAAGAGGCTCTCATAAGGTACCGTTTAATTTCTACTATTTTTCTTCTCTGGTAATCCTATAGTTAGTTATCACCTTAATTGGTATAATTAATGATCAAAATATAATTTGTTGCAGGTTTGCGAGAGTACTCTCCCAAGAGAAGCAGCTTCGCCATGCTAGCTCTTCCCACGTACATGCTGCACATTCCAAATGATATTAAAAAGAAGCACTGGAATATTCTTTTAAACCGATGCAGAAAACTGTCATAAGGTCAATATATATGATCTACATCAATGGCATTTCTTCCTTCTATAGGAATGAAACAGTTGATCAGGATCGGATGAGATCGATCATGGATGCCGCTGAATAATTAGTGCTGTTTTTAATATGATTATGTCACCATCTGGATATTGAACAATGGCAATTGGAGGAAGAATTTTATTTTTTTAATTCCATTTGTTGAAATTTGTGTATAAATCTAAAATACAAGAATTAATAAGAATAAAAGTGGAAGCAAGAGAGAGAATAGAGAGACAAAGAATTACAGATGATTATGTGTTAAACACCCACGTCCACCATTACGAATTAGCTCTAAAGGTTATACTGTGCTCATTAAATTGTTTGGCTACAATATATACAAATTAAGGTCCCTAACGTCCACCATTACGAATTAGCTCTAAGGGTTACATTGTACTCATTAACTTGTTTATATACAATACAAAAGTTCTTATTTATAGGATTTAGAGTAAATACAAAGTATGGTAATCAAATCTCCATATTTGATTTGATTACAATTCCAATATTTTATTACAATTAACCTATAAATAGAGAATATTTAAATATCAACTAAAAATAAAATATATGAAAACATATATTATATTTTCTATATATTCTAACACTGTTTATGTTGCTAAGCGAGAAATGGGGAAAAAGTAATCGATGAATTGTATATATATATATATATGTGTGCGAGAAATGGGGAAAAAGTGATCGATGAATTGTATGTGTGTGTGTGTGTGGAAGGTGCTTGGACCAATTGAAATTATATCCAATGTAGTGACAGGATCCAATTAATTAGTATAATGGGAAATATCTTCATGAGATCATAAGAGAATTAGGTGAAATCAAGAGATCGAGGAAGCTAGAAAAGAAAGATAGAGAGAAAAGATCATCAAATACAAAAAAAAAATAATAATAATAATAATAATAAAAAAAAAAAAAAAATCAACCAAATACAAGAAGTTCCAAAGTGGATCATTTGTTGTTTTTCGTAGACAACAGAATATGGATCACCCCTCCAATCTATAGGTTTACTAGTATTATTTTGGCAAGAATATCTTTCCTTCCAAATAATGTAATCTCGTAAAACAAAATTAGTGAATATCTTTCCTTTCAAATAATGTAATCCCTTTGTAGAAAATTATATATGATGTATTTTTCCTTTCAAATAAGGACATAAATTTCTTACAAACCAGTTTGTAGGAGATATCCTACAACCCACATATAAGATTTTCATAACTCCCTTGACATGTGAGAAACACGTGTTATTTAAATAGCATTAGCTTCTTCCATGCTTTTTTAATAGCATTAATAAAAAAAACGTGTGTTTCATACATGTTTAAAGGACACGTGTCTTTTTTATATGTGAGTTGTAGGAAATTTCTGTCAAATAAATAATGTAGAAAATTAGGGATATTTTCCATATATAATTACTTTTAGGACTTGTAAAGGTTTTTATATAAAACATAAGGTTTATTGAATAAATAAAAGGCATCGTAGAATTTTCTTCAGCATGTTTCGGGTGCGTTTGGGATTGCGATTTCATAAAGAAAAAGTGTGATTTAAAACCAAATCGCAGAAAATGAACCGTTTGAAAACTGAGTTTTTAAAAAATTGCGATTTAAAAACGCAGAAAAGTGCTTATTCAAATCGCAGGCAACGAGGTGTTTTTTTGAAAACACAATATTTTAAAAGGCTAACCCGCGATTTTAAAGGCCAAACTATGATTTTACCAAACGCCTAACTGCGTTTTTAAAAATCATTTTTTTTTAAATCACACATTTTAAAACCGCTATTTTTAAATCGCACTTTTTAAAATCGCAAACTCAAACAGACCCTTCATGTTGTATAAATTTAAGAGGTCTTGGCAGCTCCCTCCAATTAGCTATGTCCTGAACCTTCTATTACCATTGGGTCCATTCCAAAGTGGTATTAGAGCCTACGCATGAAAGATTGAGTCGATCAATTATGTAAGAAAATATAGTTGCTCTGATACCATGAAAGAAAATACGATAGGATGGAAAACTTAAAGACAAATAGTAGAATAATAGAATAAAGACAAAAGAATTTTATGTAAGAAAGAGAAAGAAAGAGAGAGAGGAAGAGAGAAAGCGGAAGCTTATAATAGACTACATTGTGCTTCTTTATTGCTTAATTGTTTACAATACAGAGGTCCCTATTTATAGGGTGTAAAGTAAATACAAATATGGTAATCAAATTCTCATCAAATATAGTAATTAAATCCCCATGATTTGATTACAACACACCATCAATGTAGAATATTACAATATCAATCAAATATGGAATATATGGAAAGTATATTATACTTTCCATATATTCTAGCCCTTCATATCTTCTAACATCCCCCTTCAAACTCAAGGTGAAAGATTCTGGAATCTTGAGTTTACAATAAATGCTTATTCTTCTTCTTTTGGAGATGACAACGATCAACGACAGTCAACGACGATGAATGAAGGAAATCGGCGACGGTGAAGATGCGCCTTAAATATCAATGGGCCAACTATGGGCCAAAGAAAGTGAAAAGAAAATAAAAGAAAAAAAAGATTGGGCCAATTACGGGCCAAAAAGAAAAAGTGAGCCAACTATGGGCTAAATAAGGCATGATATCACTTTTCAAATGCCAAAATAAAATGGGCCAACTATGGGCCAAAGAAAGTGAAAAGAAAAGAAAGATGGGGCCAACTTTGGGCCAAAATAAAATGAGCCAACTATGGGCAAGAATAATATGGGCAACTTGGCCTCTTTTGATTTTGATTTTTTTTTTTTTTTTTTTTTTCACTTCTATTTTCTTCTTCTTCTTTTTTTCTCATTTTTTTTTTCATCTTCCCGAGACTACCCATTGGGCATTCACTGCCAAAACTACATCTTTTTTTTTTCTTTTTTTTTCTTTTTTTTCTCTCTCTCTCTCTCTCTCTCTCTCTCTCTCTCCTGAACAACAACCAAAGTAGCAACAATCATTTTACCAGATAACTGCTACAAGAATTCGCAGGAATAAAAGCAGATACGAGCACAACCTTGAAGGGGACGGTGGGACTGATGGACGACCGGCAAAGGGGCGGTAAGATGGTGACTGTGAGGGTGAGGAGAAGCTCTACTTGCAACGGGCCATGGATGACCGGAGGAAAGGGCGCCAACGTTGGGCCTGCACAACCGAAGGAGAAGGCGCCGAATCTGAGAAGTGGACGGCGGCAGAGAGACCGATCCCGACTGTGAAGTGCGAAACTCGGCTGGATTTGTCGGAGATCAACAGTAACAAAGTAAGATCTGACGCATGCTGTGTATGAGAGAAGCAATATCTGATGCTTGCTGTGTATGAAAGATTAAGAACAAGACAAGGGTTTTGGATTGTAGGAGACACAGGTGGTGTGGGTTGGAGTAAAGCTTATCTCCAATTCACGCGCACAACTTGTTTGAAGAAGAAGAAAAAAAAAAAGAAAAAAAAAAACACAAACCAAAGGAAAATGAAGAAAAACAAAAAAAGAAGCAAAAACAGGTTCTGCTTTGGAGTGAGATTTTTTTTTTTTTTTTTTTTTTTATGGGAATAAAAAAAAAAAAAGGAACAACAATACAAAAAGAAAAGACATCTGCGGGGAAAGGAGATTTTTTTTTTTTTTTTTTGTCAATAATACACAAAATTTATGGTGAGGAGATCTGCAAAATAATGACTATCAAGAGAAAAATGAAATATAAGAAAACAAAAAAAAAATTTTACAAGACCATTAGATGAAACACTGGCGTTAGCCTATAGCTCTGATACCATGTAAGAAAATATAGTTGCTCTGATACCATGAAAGAAAATACGATAGGATGGAAAACTTAAAGACAAATAGTAGAATAATAGAATAAAGACAAAAGAATTTTATGTAAGAAAGAGAAAGAAAGAGAGAGAGGAAGAGAGAAAGCGGAAGCTTATAATAGACTACATTGTGCTTCTTTATTGCTTAATTGTTTACAATACAGAGGTCCCTATTTATAGGGTGTAAAGTAAATACAAATATGGTAATCAAATTCTCATCAAATATAGTAATTAAATCCCCATGATTTGATTACAACACACCATCAATGTAGAATATTACAATATCAATCAAATATGGAATATATGGAAAGTATATTATACTTTCCATATATTCTAGCCCTTCATATCTTCTAACAAATTAGAGCGGGGATAGCAACAAGTTATGGAGAGATTGATTGTAAATTTTCAGTTAGAAACAAATCACATGTAGAGGAAGGTGAGTCATGTCATAATTAGGGACTGAATGGATCTGGCGGTGAGGAAGAGAGTTCTCGAGCTTCAGCGAACCGCGAGCACCATTTGACTTGAGTTTAATTATGAGTTTCAATAGTGACGAAGACCCCGGGAGTTGGGTGTGGCATGCGGAACAGTTCTTTCATTTTTATCACACTGCACCAGCAGATCAAGTCTCTGTGATGTCTATCAGTCTATGCATTTGGAAGGGGAGCTAAGTTGTGGTTTCAACTGTTGCGGCAAGAAGGGGGAGAGGTAACATGGATAGAGTTGGTGGAGGGGTTGTAGGTGAGATTTCGACCATCTCTGTTTCTTAACCCTTTTTCCGAATAGATTCAATTGCATCAAGAAGGCTCTGTTACTGATTATCAGACCAAGTTTGAGACTTTGTTGGCCAAATGTAGTCAACTTTCACAAGAACACAAAACCAGTTGTTTTATTAGTGGTCTCAATGACTCAATCAAAGTGGAAGTGCAAACTGTTGTGACTGGTGTCCAAAACTCCAATTGCATTAATTTTTTTTTTTTTTTCTATAAATTGTTAATATTGAACATTGGACACACACACACACACACACACACACACACACACACACACACACACACACACACACACACACACACATATATATATATATATATATATATATATATATATATATATATATATATGTTTGAATATTTCATATAATATACATCTAAGCTTCTTAAGTTACATTGTATTTTACTAAGGTCTAAGTAATGCAATTATATCACACAGAAGATCATAGTCATAGATCCTTGTAATTTATAAAAGATTGTTCGTATTCATAAATGGAATTGGAAAATTCATCTAGACTATAGCATGTCAACATTGACGATCTATCTTAATTAAGAGAAGTAGGAAAGGCTTTAGGTTGATATGTTAGTGTAAGACCAAAGTAGTGTCATGCACCAAACAAACTACGTGAGTCATTATTCTTTTAATACTGTGATTAAGAATGATGTACGTGCACGACGACTTATAACAGTTACTCTAAATCCTAAGAAGATTGCGAACTCAGATGTAAAGTGTAGGTCACTTTGATGTACAAGAATAAGAACAAATCATTGGTCAACACTTCTGTGCGTTAGGTGATCCCATGTAGTATTGTAGGAACACATTCTTCAATAATGAAACCAAATCTATTTTCATGGAACAAAGCGAAAATGAATATCCTAAAGTTCGGGCCTAAGTGTTTTCAGTGGTACATATTTACTGAAACTTTGTTTTGTGTTAGGTCAGATGAAAAACTCACAAGGTACAAAAATAATATATCATATAATTAAACCAGGAGTATCAAGAAAAAGATGTAGTGGACTAAGTAATGGTGTATTGGCTTTGGTTCAACTACAGAATAATTCTATGGAGGGGTAATATGCAATAAATAAGTATGTCATGGGGATTGATTCATTAATTTGAAAATACATATTAAAGTGCAGTCACATTTGTTTAGTGGAATCAATTGTGATTAAATAGGGTTGTGTAATATTGTCATAGACCTATTTAAAGCTAATTATATTTTTCCTTTTAGGTCTCTCTTTGAGCTAATGTAAATTGACCATATGCTATAAGCCTCGGTTATATATTTATTTATGTTGGATTGTTTTAATTGATGAAGCATGGGCCAAATGAATATAATTTCTAAGTGACTTATTACTTAGAGATGATTGGGCTTAGGAATTAATCTCCTATTGGCTTAAATAATTAAATAACTATGGACTTAAGAAATTAATAAACTTTTTATGTGATCAGTATTCCGATGCGCATACTTTGATTAATGCATGATCCCCAACACAAACTGCTTGGCCTTAGGATTTGACAATTGTTATCAGATTGGCACGGTGTATGAAGCTAGCTCGTAACACCTCCCTGGGACGAGCAAGCATGAGAGACTTTTGCAAAACACCTACGTACAAGCAGAAACGTCGCGAATATTTATAAAATTGCACCTAACAACTTCAGTGCAAACCGAAACTACCTAGGAAGTCGACTACAAGTTAATTAAGCACCTAACCTCGGAGGAACTAATTAAAGGAACAACAAGCAAATAGTTTACGTTTTCGTTGCAACAAAAATACGGGAATGGACATCGGTGTAAATGTCTTTTCATCATTGTGGCATACCAAGGGAAGAATTGGCCGGACGATGGCCGGAGATGTTATTAGGGATGATCGATGAAGATCCAAAGGAAGAAGATGAAATTCCGTTGATGTTGTTGCATGCTATTTAATTATGGCATGGATGACTGATGAGCCAAAACCATGAATTTCGTGGGTAAGTTTGGCAAATTTTCTTTTCTCATTCTCGTGGAGACTGGAGTACTCACAATTTAGAGCGGTTGGGGAAGGAATGAAAGTTTGTGCAACACCCCGGCCGCTCAGAAAATATGGAATATTAATAACAATAATTTGATTAATATATTGAAATTCATGATAATAAGATTAGAAATAATAGTTGGTTTGGCAAATAATTGGTTAACCAATAGAATTAATTAGTTTAATTAGTTAGTAATAATTAAATAGTTAGTTAGTTAATTTAGGTAAAATTAAATTGTTAGTACGTAATTATTTAAGAAATTAAATGTTTAATTTCTATCTTTTACCTATATTTTGTCTATCGATTTACACATAAAATGTGTGCAAATTCATCATATTTCAATCTCAACACAAGTGTGGAGTCCCGTCATATTCCTCCACGGCCAAGTGGTCTGAGACCACCCCCAATTCCCCCCCCCCCCCCCCCCCCCCCCCCTCCCCCAATTCTTCTTTTTCTTTTTTTCCTGTTTTTTAATTTTTTTGTATTTAATAATTTTTTGTATTTAACTATTTTGTTGTTAGGGCATTTTTGGGACATTTCCCTTAAAATGCGGGTCATTTTTTGTCAGAAAAGACGGAAAGGGCTAATGGATGGGCAATATTGACAATTTCAAAAATTTAATGGGTATACAATATTGCCACTTTTTAAATATTAAAATAAAAAATAAAAGAAAAATTAATAGTCGAACTTTGATAGAGTAAGATATGTTTTTTCTAATATATGTATAAGATTCTCGATCGATAGCTTGCTGCCAAACATTCCATACCCGAGAAAATCCTTTTAGAGAACCAATGATAAAAAATAATAAATGAAAGCGAAAACCAAATAGAAAAAAGGAGATGAAGTAGTAGAAACTCATTTCAGGCAAAAGATATATATTTTATGTATCGCTGATAAATTTTTATTGTATGGACCCTGCCAGGCCACAGCGTAGTAATTAATATTATCTACACCTCGATCGATTAATGGTGCGTTTGGGATTGCGATTTTGTAGAAAAAAAGTGCGATTTTAAATCAAATCTCAGAAAATGAACCGTTTGGAAACTGCGTTTTTAAAAAATTGCGATTTGAAAATGCAAAAAAGTACTTATTCAAATCGCAGGCAATGTGGTGTTTTTTTAAAAACGCAGTATTTTAAAAGGCTAACCTGCGATTTTAAAGGTCAAACTGCGATTTTGTCAAACGCTTAACTGTGTTTTTAAAAATCATTTTTTTTTAAATCGTACTTTTTAAAATCGCAAATCCAAACAAACCCTTAGTTCATTTGTGAAAACCTTCCACCGACATACTTAAACGTAATTGCCATTTCTAAATATATTTAGACAATGATATATATATATATATTGTCAGAAACCTTAAAGCTAGTTAACCCAATCGATCATTTGTTTATTCATTTTTCACGTTTATCATTTGTTTTCCGTGTTTGAAGCTTATTACTTGCCATTTATACGTACGCTGATCAGTTTGGCCAAAGAGGGCCCCAGCATCTCCAAGTAAAATAATTATAAGGGATAATTGTAACGTTGGTCCCTGTAGTATACCATAATTATTTTTTACTCCCTATGGTTTAAAAAGTTCATGGAAGGTCCTCGTGATATGCAATAATTACAAATCGATCCCTGGCATCAAATTCTGTTAAATTTTTTAACAGATTCCGTCAAATGCCACGTCAGCGACACGTGTCGCCAATAAGATGGCGACACGTGTCTACCGTAATAAAAATATATAAATTTATTAAAAAATAAATAAAAATACTTATTCTTTTTAAAACAAAAAAAAAAAAACAAAAAAAAAATTCAAAAAAAAAAAAGCTGAAGGAGCCGGCCACTCCTTTGGGGGTGGCCTTCAGGCCACCCCCAGGCCACTGGGGTGGCTCCGCGCCACCTGTGGCCACGGGGGGGGGAGCGTGGCCACCCCCAGTGGCTGGGGGGTGGCCGGCCCCTTCAGCTTCTTTTTTTTTGTTTTTTTTTTTGAATTTTTTTTTAAAAAAATAAGTATTTTTATTTTTTTTAATAAATTTATATTTTTTTATTATGGTGGACACGTGTCACCATCTTATTGGCGACACGTGTCGTTGACGTGGCATTTGACGGAATCTGTTAAAAATTTTAACAGAATTTGACGCCAGGGATCGATTTGTAATTATTGAATATCACGAGGACCTCTCATGAACTTTTTAAACCATAGGGAGTGAAAAATAATTATAGTATACCACAGGGACCAACGGTGCAATTATCCCTAATTATAATTAATTCATCTTCATTTTTTTACGTACGTTGATATTTAAGAAATAGATTATAATAATAATAATATATGTAGTAAATGTAAGATATTCTCTATATTTAAAATATGCATGGTCCATATGACACATGTGATTTAGTGTGTAGAGCTAGTTTAATTAAATACAAATTGAAGGTGTTTGATATTTTATTCACATGAAGACATATATAATTAATGGAATTCTAATTGGGAATTAAGTTCTATTCTTTTATGGCCGGGAGGGATAATTAAATTAAAATTTTGATTGAGGATTTTTAGCTACTCTATAAATAAAGAGCCTCTATTATAGCCAAAATTTGACGTAAGTCAGAAGAATTTCTCTAAAGAAAAAAATTTGTTCAGTGGGATGATTATTATTATTATTATTATTATTATTTTTTTGTTTTGCATAGAATCAAGAGCGAACTTGAACAAACACGGTTGGAAGTACGTAAAGTTATTTGTGTTATGACAAATTATTTTACCAGAAACCCAAGATTATAAATCTTTTGAAGGTAAAAATAAAATTTAAAGTTAATTGGAGACATGTGGTAACAGGGTACCCATTAAAAAACTAAAAAATGGCATTGGCCGCCTGGCCCCCGCCCAACTAGGAACCTCCATTAAGTCAATAGCTGATTCAGCCCTGCGTAATGATCCAAAAGAAAAAAAAAACATGACATCCAGCCTATCCAAATGTTTATCGTGTTTAAAGATAGAGTTGGAGATTTTTATGGGTAAGGATTATGAGTAATGATAGAAGACATTTTCCAACTATGTACTTGATTTTCTTATTTACCATGCATGTGGAAGTTACATCACATGTTGCATGATAGAAGACATTTTCCAACCCAACTATGTACTTGATTTTCTTATTTACCATGTGGAAGTTACATGTTGCATGATAGAAGACATTTTCCAACTATGTACTTGACTTTCTTACAAGTGCGTTGCACTTGGACCTGGTTGTGACTTCAACATGTCAGACATGCAGGACGTCCCAATAATCATAATCATAATGAATTTGCCCCCTTGGTTATAGTAAGAGTTGGTCAACTTTGACGGCCTTTTTCTGGAGCGTGGTCCATGAGATAAATATTGGCTGAATCTTGGAAAGTGGGAAAGCTAGCTGAATACTGATCTATAAATTCCCCAAGTTTTTATTATCAAAGAGACATAAAGAGATCGATCAGTACTCTCTCTCTCTCTCTCTCTCTCTCTCTCTCTCTTAATATTTACACACACTTAACAAACATAATTAGCTGCACTGCCTCACTCCCTCATGGAAGCAACCCTTGCACCCCTCCAGCCCCCAGCTTATGGAAACTTGATCACCATTCTCAGTATTGATGGTGGTGGAATCAGAGGGCTTATCCCAGGAACTATCCTTTGTTTCCTTGAGTCTGAGCTTCAGGTACAAGTAATCAACATATGTTTCCATGCCAAAAGAATTAATGCTTAATGGTTGATCTCAAGCCTTTAATTCTAGCTTAAAGACTAGTACATGCAACTTAATTACTCTTCTTTGGATCGATATGATGCAGAAGCTGGATGGTGATGATGCAAGAATCGCGGATTATTTTGACGTGATTGCAGGAACAAGCACAGGCGGTCTTGTGACTGCCATGCTGACAACCCCCGATGAAAAGAACCGACCTCTGTTTTCTGCCAAGGATATTACGGACTTCTACCTCAAACACAGTCCTAAAATCTTTCCACAAAACAGGTAAATTAAATCTGTCGTAATATTGTTGCACTCCACGAGATCGATCAAAATGTCAATATATAGCATATATATATGGATCTGATATATGCAACTATATATATGTTATTTGATTATTAACGTGATGTCATGTTTAAAATACAGTTTTCCGTTGTTTGATTATGCTGCAAAGATTATCAAAGCTCTTTTCGGACCAAAATACGATGGGAAATATCTACATAGCCTTATTAAAGAAAAACTTGGAAGGACAAGACTGCACCAGACATTGACAAATGTTGTTATCCCAACATTTGACATCAAGCGACTCCAGCCAACCATCTTCTCCAGCTTCGAGGTTAAACTCATCATCTTCTCCCTCGCCCAAACTTAAAATGAGTTGTACGTTATGTATACAATGTCGATATTTGCACCATTAATTAATGGAGCTGAACGTCCAATATTAACTTTGGTTTTCTGTGCATGAATGCATGCATGCAGGTGAAGAAAAACCCAAGCTTGGATGCGTTGCTTTCGGACGTATGCATTGCAACCTCAGCAGCACCGACTTATCTTCCAGCTCATTACTTTGAAACCAAAGACCCCGCAGGGAAAGTGAGAGAGTTCAACCTTATAGACGGTGGCATCGCTGCAAATAATCCAGTCCGTATAAATCAAATTAATTAATTTCATATATATCAATATCTCTTTAATTAATAATTAGCAGATTAACTTACAAAATTAAGTTGTATGTTAATTTCTAGGCTTTACTTGCTATTGGTGAAGTAACAAAGGAGGTGAGTAGAGGAAGTCCTCACTTCTTTCCTATAAAACCGATGGATTATGGACGGTTTCTGGTAATTTCAATAGGAACGGGCTCTCCCAAAGCAGAAGAGAAATACAACGCGCATGAGGCAGCTAAGTGGGGTCTCTTAAATTGGTTAACCAGTAATGGTTCCACCCCAATAGTTGACGTATTTTCTCAAGCAAGTGCGGATATGGTGGACTTCCACCTTTCTGAGGTTTTTCGAGCCCTTCGCTCTGAGAAAAGCTACCTCCGAATTCAGGTATATATACCATTCATCCCCATCTTTTGAACAATAATATATATTCAAATTAAAGCTAGCTTTCGATCGTTCATTCAATTTTTCTTGTAAACCAATGTGGATGCAGGATGACCAATTAAGTGGGGAAGTATCTTCTGTGGATATAGCCACAAAGAAGAATTTAGACGATCTTGTTGAAGTTGGTGGTGAATTGCTTAAGAAATCAGTTTCTTGGGTAAATTTGGACACCGGCCTTAATGACTGCACTTCTGGTCAAGAGACTAATGAAGAGGCTCTCATAAGGTACCGTTCATTTCTACTATTTCTCTGGTAATACTAGATAGTTATCACCTTAATCGGGATAATGATCAAAACATAATTAATTTGGTTGCAGGTTTGCGAGAGTACTCTCCCAAGAGAAGCGGCTTCGCCACTCTAGGTCTCCCCGCGTTCATGCCGCAAAATGATCCGTGATATATATCAAAATGAAGCAGTGGATTCTTTTAAACTGATCGATATCAAAATAAACTTTTATCCAATGGGGCTTTGCCAAATTGTAGCCTATTTCAAGGCATGTTTTGGCATTCATTACACAAAATGCTTAATTTGTTATGTGATTTTGAGATTGAATAAGAACTCCTAAAGAAATTTTCTTCATATTTTACCAACCTTGAATATTAATTCTCTTGAATTAATCAAGTTTTTATGCCTTCATTCCTGGTATTCTAAGCGAATCAACAAGTTGAAAGAGGGATCGACGATTTTGATTCCAGTATTTATGTGCAAATTTAAAAATCAATAGTATTAATACACCAATTGCCTCTTATTTCCACATCAGATAAATTTGACTAAATGTTAATTTGGCCTGGCTTATTTGTAGTGTTTGCTTGCGAGGTCGATGGCGTTAATTAGTAGGTCTATTTCGAGCCCAACCTAGTACCTAAATAATTATTATTAGGTACCTAAATAATTTCGAGCCCTACCTACTACCTTGACTTGTAGCTTTATTGGAGTTTGTGTTTGTTTGGTCCGTTTTGTAAGAAATTAGTGCATGCACCGGTCTGCCAAGTCACTTTGTATGTTTTTCTTTGTAAAATTTTTGTATCCTTAGCATTTTTCATTTTTTAATTCCAACTAGGGGCGTAAGATAGCCCAGCTGCTCGCAAACTCTGCTCGGTTAAATTCAATTCAGTCTCGATTCGAATAATAAATGAGTTGTTCGTAAACACAATAATATATTCAAATATTAAATGAGACATACTCCTATAAACTGAGTTTGGTTTAGATAAGCTTGTATAAACTCGTATAACTTCATTTTTACAATTTTTTTAATATTATTTTAATTTTGTAATAATAACATCTTAAGTAAAATGAAATTATTTTCCTAATATAATATATATAACATGAATTATTGTTACGAGTTTAGTTTTAGATATTTGTGTGTGCATGAGTGTTTTTGTGAGTATGTGTGGATATATGTGGGTGTGTGCAAGTGCGTATTTGTGTATGTGCATAATGAATTTATATACACACATATAAACTCGAGATTAGATTATTTAAAATTCAAGTTAATTTATTTAACTAACTCAAATGATAAAATTTTAACAATAATTAATTAATTAATTATTAGTATGAATTTACGAAAAGATAAATAATCATGATGTTTACTTTATATAAGAAATAAATAAGTTAATTGAACAGTTCGTGATAAGCTCGAACTCAACTCGCGTTCGAAATAAAATTAAATGAGTCAACCATAAGCAGGGGCGGAGCCAGCTTTTAGGCTTTGGGGGGGCCAAATTGAAAAAAAATAATTTGGGGGGCCAAAACTACAAAATTTTGAAAGAATATAGGATTGAAAATAGATATTAGTTGCTAACCATGGTCAGGTTTAAAGTTTTTTTTTTAATAATAATAATAAATAAATAAAAACCCGACCCAATCCAACATTTTATATGTTATGGGAACCCTGTGACTCAGCTCGTCTTCTGTTGACACATGGAGTGAAGGGGCACCTGGTAGCTCGAGCGTGGACGTGAGTCACGCATAGATGTAATAAAATGCTGCGTTTTGGGTTGTAAGTCGTTTAAGAACGTTGTCGTTTTAACTGTAATTCTGTTAGTAGTTTTTCGGTTCTGTTGGGCGGGAGTTCCAGAATCTTGTATAAAAGGGAGTTAGGCTTGAGAAGAGAGGTATTCAGTTGGTTGTAAATCAGATTGAATCTGGAGGATGTTTGGCTCCTCGAACTGCCATGTTCTCAGTAAAATCCTTGTTCTTCCATTCGGTTTTCCCTTCCGATTCTCCATTCTCTCTTTCAATTCTCAATTCTCTCTTAGTTTTTAGCAGATCAATTAGACTGTTACACATGGCGTCATTGACAAGAGAACTCCGAGCTTCGCGTTGTCAATGCCAACTACCTCCACCTTTCCATAAATATTCAGGCTCGCTCGACAGCCTAGATGATCTTGTTCAACGGCTTCACAGATGAAGAGGGGAGGATAGTCGAGAAAGGGCCAAACAAAAATTGGAATAGGCGGAGGTAATATTTTCTGACTTGGTCAATCGTTCCTTTCTTTGGATCAAACAAGCTTACTCTTTCGATGGACCAACCAAGCTTAAGCTTAAGCAAGCTTTCCAAAGCTCTGTTCAAGAACACCAACAATCCCAAGCTGGCATGGCACCTCTTCAAGCGCATTTTTCTCTCCTCACCTACCTCCTCGTCCTCTCACCACTGTCTTCGATTGATGCCCGTCATCGCTCGTATCCTTATTCATGCGCAAATGCACTGCGAAATCGATAACCTTCCCGAGCTCCTCTTCTCCTCGCAGCCCATCGAAACTTCTCACCCTTGTCTCGTTTCCCTCGTCCAAATCTTGGCCAAGTCGGGTCTCGTCGATGAGGCCGTTTCCCAGTTCAAGTCCATTCGAACCAGGTTCCCGGAAAAGGTTCCTTCGGTATTTTTGTACAATTTGCTTCTTGAGTCCTCCTTAAGGGGAGACCGTGTAGATTTTGTGACATGGTTGTATAGGGATATGATTGTTGCCGGGATTAGCCCAGAAACTTATACTTTTAATCTTTTGATACGTGCATTGTGTGATTCGGGTCGTTTGGAGGAGGCCCGGGAGGTGTTTGATAGAATGTCTGAAAAGGGTTGTCCACCAAATGAGTTCAGTGTTGGTATTTTGGTTCGTGGGTATTGTAGAGCTAGGCTTGCTATCCAAGGCTTGGAGCTTTTAAATGAGATGAGGGGTTCTAGTGTCTTGCCCAACAGGGTTGTGTACAATACTTTGATATCTAGCTTTTGTAGAGAAGGTAGGACTGATGAAGCTGAGAGATTGGTAGAGAAAATGAGAGAGGATGGTCTGTTTCCAGATGTTGTTACTTTCAATTCTAGGATATCGGCACTTTGTAGGGCGGGGAAAATACTAGAGGCTTCTAGAATTTTTAGAGATATGCAAATTGACGAAGAATTAGGGTTGCCTCGGCCAAACATCATAACGTATAATTTAATGCTAGCAGGGTTTTGCAAGGAAGGAATGTGGGAGGAAGCAAAGACCTTGTTTGAGTCTATGCAAAAAGTTGGTGATTTTGTAAGTTTGGAGAGTTATAATATATGGTTGTTGGGTTTGGTCAGGACTGGGAAGCTCTTAGAGGTACGGTCGATTCTGAAAGAAATGGTAGATAAAGGCATTGAACCAAATATTTACTCTTACAACATCGTGATGGATGGGCTATGCAAAAATGGGATGCTCTCTGATGCAAGAATGGTTATGGGCTTAATGGTAAGTAGTGGGATTCCCCCGGATGCAGTAACTTATAGTACTTTACTACATGGGTACTGTAGTAAGAGGAAGACATCTGAGGCCAATAATATTCTCCATGAGATGATCAATAGGGGTTGTTTCCCAAATACCTATACTTGCAACATTTTGCTGCACAGCCTATGGAAAGAGGGGAGAACATCAGAAGCAGAGGACATGCTGAAAAAGATGAACGAAAGACATTATGGCTTAGATACTGTGACATGCAATATTGTGATTGATGGTCTATGTAATAGTGGGAAATTGGACAAAGCAATTGAAATTGTGAATGGGATGTGGACTCATGGAAGTGCTGCTCTTGGTAACCTAGGGAACTCATTTATAGGCCTAGTTGATGATAGTAATAAATGGAAGAGATGCATGCCTGATTTGGTCACCTACTCAACAATAATTGGTGAGTTATGCAAGGCTGGGAGGCTTGATGAAGCTAAACAGAAGTTCACTGAGATGGTGAGGAAAAACTTGCTTCCAGATTCTGTGATTTATGATACTTTTATATATACTTTCTGTAAACGAGGAAAGCTATCATCTGCATTTCGAGTTCTCAAGGACATGGAGATAAAAGGTTGCAACAAGAGCCTTCAAACTTATAACTCATTGATTTTGGGCTTAGGGAGTAAAAATGAAATATTTGAAATATATGGGCTGATGGATGAGATGAGAGAAAGAAGAATTTCTCCAAATGTTTGCACATATAACAACATAATTAGCTGTCTTTGTGATGGAGGAAAAGTGAAAGATGCCACCTCTCTTTTAGATGAAATGATGCAAAAGGGCATATCCCCTGATATATCTTCCTTCAGAATATTAATCAAAGCTTTCTGCAAGGTGTGTGATTTTGAAGTTGCAATGGAGATATTTCAGATTGCTCTGAGTATATGTGGCCACAAGGAAGCCTTATATAGTTTGATGTTCAATGAGTTACTTGCTAGAGGTGAAGTTTCCGTAGCTAAAGATCTGTTCCAAGCGGCATTGGATAGGACTTTTGATGTGGGGAACTTCCGGTACAAAGATCTTATTGATGGACTCTGCAAGGATAAAAAGTTAGATGATGCTAGTGGGATTCTTCATAAAATGATCGATATAGGATATGGATTTGATCCTGCATCGTTCATGCCAGTGATTGATGGCTTGGGTAAAAGGGGAAACAAGCATGAGGCTGATGAACTTGCAGAGAGGATGATGGAAATGGCTTCAAAAGGTAGGGTTGAGAATAAGGTTTATCGAAATCAGAGGGAGATAATCCAAGGAAAACCAAACAAGTATAGGAGAATTGATTGGCAGACCATACTTCACAGGTAAATGGTTGAATGAAAGTTTATTTGCAATCTTCTTGTTTTCCTTCTTTGGTCTCATTGTTCTTGTGATTTCTTTCTGCTAAACTTGGACCATGTTGGGTTTATTCACTTAATCACTTTTTCAATAGAAGCTTACAAAATTGCTTTCTGATATAACTTTTACTTGATTTCCTGTGTTAAGTGATCTGTATTGTCATAATATCAAGGAAGTGTTGACGATATGTGTAGCTCCTATAATATATCAACTGCAGGGGCGAAACTAGGATTTTAGATGTGGGAGGATGAATTTAAAAAAAAAATAAAAAAAATAGGGGAGTAAATATTGATTTTAGAAGAAGTATAAGGGTATTTTTTTTTAAACAAAAAAATAAAATAAAAAATTGGTGAACATTTTGAGGCTTAGGGGGACTGAATGCTGGTGTATTATAATCTATAGGTGATTTGCAATTACAATCGATGAATGTTATGGAGTAGTTAATGGTTGAAATAGAACGCTTTATCTTCTGCCAAAGTTACAGTTTATTACTCATAATCTAGAAATGCAACCTCATAGTGGGTGTCGTCATTTGGATTCATCAAACTCTACCATAGGAAAGAACCTGTACATGGCTTGTGCCTTTTTCATGTTTGGGATACATGATCTGAGTCGATATTACAAAATATCACACACACACAGGACTTCACAGGTACAAGTACCATTTCTATATTTAAGGCCACTTTTCAATTAAATCCTGATTTTTGGTGTGATATGAAGAAATGTTAAGGGTGCACATAATGCGATGTACTAGGATACCTTAGATTATTACTATAGATTGGCATCTTTAAAATTCTGATTCTGTCAAACCAAAGAATATTATTTGATTATCTCAGAACATCAAGCTTGTTGTGATGTAACTAGACGTAACTTTCCCTTTCCTGTCTTTCAGCTTTCTGTGAATTCTATGATCTTGCTGACTGTGTGTCTGCTATGAATCTTTGACAGAGATGATGGCAGTGGAATTGTACTGAAAGCTCTTAAGCGGGTACAAAGAGGCTTGGATCAGGGTAGTATATCAAGTTTGCAACCCCATAAAATTGAAGTTCTCGATTATTGGGATGGTGGTGGTTAAATTCATTAACTCTTTGGGGTCAATGCTCAAGATTTAAAGAGATTATAGGAAAGCAGAATGTCAAAATTGATCTTTCTATAAGATCCTTGCTTGCAAAGAGGTAGTGTACTTCTCCTGAAAAAGTATTCGGCCGATCAAGACTTCATTGAAAGTAGCTTTCTTCGCTTGGACGGCAGCATTAGGGAAGATCCTTACCATGGACAACCTCAAAAACAGGCGTGTTATTGTGATTGATAGATGTTGTATATGCAAAACAAATAGGGAGTCTGTGGATCATTTTCTTCTCCATTGTGAGGTTGCACACACTCTATGGGATGCTATCTTTAGTTGCTTTAGTCTGTCTTGGATTATGCCTCTTTGGGTGGTAGATTTATTCGTTTGCTGGTGAACGGGTGGTCACTCTCGGAATACTGTTGTATGGAAGATGGTTCATTTTTGTCTTTTATGGTGCTTGTGGAGGGAACGTAATGATAGACAGTTCGAGGACAAAGAAAGGACGACTGAGGAGCTTATTACTTTTTTCTTCTTTTTTTTGTACTCTTGAACTGCTATATTCCTAGCTCCTTTAGTGATTTTCTTGTTCTTTTTTCTTCTCCTTCTTAGCCGCTTTTCTTGTATATTCCCTGTGTACTTAATTATGCTTTGTGTTTTTTAATGATATCTTTCTTACTTAAAAAAATAAAATAAATAAATAATTGAAGTTGTTAGAAGAATCAAGTGCCTCTTTGTTTTTTGTACCTCAGGCATGGTTATAGGTTTTTTTATTTATTTATTTATTTTATGATTTCTATTTCACTCGAGTGCCAGGCAATGTGAAGATAGATTTTGTGCCCAATAATTAGTTCTGTAGACATTAAATCTAGGCTTTACTAGACTAGTTTGCTGGCATCTTTCTAC
This sequence comes from Alnus glutinosa, assembly GCF_958979055.1. Taxonomy (NCBI): domain Eukaryota; kingdom Viridiplantae; phylum Streptophyta; class Magnoliopsida; order Fagales; family Betulaceae; genus Alnus; species Alnus glutinosa. Next base: position 35,505,510 of record NC_084889.1, read on the forward strand.
TTGATAATGAAAAGATTGTCAAAATACGAATTTGGTTTCTGAACTATGTGTCAAATTCCAAATTCACTTTTGAACTATCATTTGTTTCAATTTAGTTTTTTTGTAGTTTTAAAAATGCCTCAATGTACCCTTACTCTACTTTATTGTCACTATGCGAATTCTAGTTGGACACTGGCAATTCTCGTTGATTACAAAAATGTTTTAGTAACAATCTTTTGCTTTGTTGTTGAATATTTGACATTTACTAATTAAGCTAGCTAGTTCAAGTTTATCATCTGCTTGTCAAGATCAGAAAATTTTGTGCTCTCTCTTTCTCTTCCTGAATGCTGCTTAGTTTTCTTTGGTACGTCGTTGATGCTTTCTGCCCGGTGATTTGCAAGATTATTAATTACTTCCTGACGAGCCTAGCATGGACTTGAATGGGTTTTGTGCTCTTATCAGCAACTCACTTCCCCTGTTTCACCAATATACCTTTTCTTTTTTTTCTTTTTTTTTATGAACAGGATAAGCACTAAATGAACGTTTGGCACGAACAGTTCAATTGTGATATATATATATATTGTTCATTATTATGTCAAACAAGCTAGATTTTGGTGGTGTACGTGTAATGTGCTTACTTTGCTGGTTTATTTAATATGTGCTATGTAGTACAACAGATTGATTGGTAGTGGAAAGGAATATTTGGTGCCTTGTTGAACTGTAATATAAGCTAATTAATTAAGGGTTGCCATTTTTTAGGTTTGTTAATGGCCTACGTCTAGCTGTGTGAACCCTATTTCAGTTTTGGGCCTAAATAGCTAGCTAGTTCCCCCTCAAAGCTTTGAACTTATTTGGTCCCACCGTTGGGTGAATTTTATTTCATTTTCCTCCTTTGGGTGTCTTGAAACAGTCTCATATGTATCTGAAACTTAGTGGCGTCACTGCCGCGTCAGTCTTGGATATGCGCATGTTTAATCAATTTTCTTTCTTTTTAGGGCAAAAAACCTGATTTTAATGGTTCCTTCCATAAATATAGGAAAATTTTCATGAAAAACATTAAAACAACTCTCACAACAAATGTCTTATATTTAGATAACTCACTTGAAAAGTTACAGTAATTTTCTGTGTTGGGTAGCTCTGTAGCTATCCAATACAATATTTTAATAATAAAAAAAATGTCTCTCTCTCTCTCTCTCTCTCTCTCTGACTCTCTCTCCTTCACGACTTCACGATCCTCCAAGTAGCGCTGCAACATAGCCTTCTGGGTGCGACATGTTGTGCAAACAGTCCGGGAGTTCTTCACCCTGGGCCAGCGTGGAATCGTTATTTCTCTGGTGCCATTTGTGCGAAAGCAGAGGGTCTCCCGGTGGGTCCTATGCCGACCTCCTCTTTGATGATCCTGTAAGAGCTTCCATGAACAGTGGAATGGTGGGAGCTTCAAAAACAGAAACACTTCTTTTGGATTAAGCAAACTAGTTGTATCACACTAGAACCAAGAGCGCCCTTAAAAGGCTCTGGGACGGCGGTGCTGTGCGGGACACACTCTGTTGGAGAAATTAATAATCCTCACCGAGGCTATCTGAGCCCAAATTCAAAAGACCAACTATGCCAGATCACCTCAATCACAAGCCACCTCAGGGACGAGGGGACCTCGGTCATGAATCATCTCAAAGGTCAGGGCCGCCACAAATTGTAGCCTATTTCAAGGCATATTGTGGCATTCATTACACGTATGCTTTGTTATGCATGTGATATATTTTGAGATTGAATAACAACGGTAAAAACCAACTGGCAAGAGATTGAATAAAAGAAAGCTACATCTTTAATTAACTCCTTTATATGCAATTGTCCAAATTCTTTGACAAAACCAACGCATGATGATCAAAACTTGTGCCCAGGCCACAAAGAGACCAAATCATTGGCATTGCCCATTGATGCAATTAAATAGTACAAGAACAAAGGAAAAAGGGATAAAGGCTACTTAAAGAGAGCCGTGATCTCCAATGGCTACTTGAGCAAGCCATGACCTCCAAGATACTAACAAAAGTTCTAGGTTTTCAAAATATTCAGCATGTTATTTTATTGATTAGGGTTAAACTGATATAGAAGACGACTAGGTCATAAGACATAACCATTAGGTCTAGCCGTCATAACGTAATGTAGGAAAATAAACTAAGAAGGAAATAAACTAATGAAAAATACATTCCTTATTAACTAAAACACTTAGGAAAATAATATATGGAATTCTACTCTTTATTCACTGCTGTCTTGGGGATTCGATACTGCCACATGTGCTGCCACGTAAGCCCTAAAATTCTGAACGTATCATCCCTCTCCTTTAACATCTTCCTTGTCCCCAAGGAAGAATTTTGGTTTTGTAAAAATTACTCCATGCTCTTCCAACCATTGCTTCCTCTTTTCTTCTTTCTTTTTCACAATTAGTTGCAGCACCCCCTTAATATTTTCAGCTCCTTCTGGATAGAGAGACAGGAACTCCCTTGGCCTGCCGGACCCATTCTTCAGCTTCTTTGGTTTTGGCTCAAGCTGGTTGCGAGGTAGAACCCTGTCGTTGACGCCTAACTGCATTGGACTAGCTGCTACAAGAATTCCAGCAACTCCTTCCTTGACAACACGACCATCTGGGCTTGAAATATTCCTAGGAAAATCAGGCTGCATCATGACGTCCTCAGTAGCCTTGACATTGATTAAATGAGGCATAAAATTCATACCAACAGAACCTGCATTGGACACTCCCGTTATGGGCAATGATTAGCTTGTCGGAGAGGTGCATGGTGGAGAAAAGCTTTCAATTCTTTTCCTAATCTCCTCCATCTATTTGCTCGATTCCTTTTTCCACGCGAGGAATTCTGACCGCAGCTTTTGCCACCTTGCGATTTCTTTTTCATTCCGGAAAAATTGGGAAGATACGGTGATGGTGTGGATCGGAGATTGTTGTAGAAAACAATCAACCTAGCTCTGATACCACTTGATACAATCAAATAGTAAAAGAACAAAGGAAAAGGGATAAAGGCTACTTCGAGAGAGCCATAATCTCAAATGGCTACTTCAAGGGAGCCGTGACCTCTAAGATACCAACAAAGGTTATAGGTTTTCATAATATTTAGCATGCTATTTTATTGATTAGGATTACACTTATATCGAAGACGGCTAGGTCATAACACATAACCATTAGGTCTAGCCGTCATAACATAATGCAGGAAAATAAACTAAGAAGGAAATAAACTAATGGAAAATACATTCCTTATTAGCTAAAACACTTAGGGAAATAATATATGGAGATTCTACTCCTTATTCACTGCTGTCTTGTGGATTCGATACTGCCACGTAAGCCCTAAAATTTTGAACGTATCACCCATCTATGAATTATCATGTGAATCATTTCTACAAGCTTGGACCAAAAGAACTTAAGAATATCACAACCTCTAAATAACAATATTTATCCTCACATATGAGAGGCAACCACTACCAAATAGGTCATTGACAAATCAAAACCTATGAGAAGCACTGAAGCAGTGATACACAATCAGCACCACACATCACAATTCACATTCCATGACGAAGAAAAAGGCCACATTGTTAGGATGAGATCGATCTCATCCTCTCTAAAGAGAAGCTGCAGCGAAAAACTTTTACTTGAAAGAATAAAGATAGCATTATAAAATCCACAATCATATCAAGAATAACCAGGGTAACTAAAACATCATCATAACATTAAATAGCCGAAGCTTCTCAAAATATGGTCATAGGACCAGTCATCAAAATAATAAGTACAAATCCAAAGCCAATAGTCTAAGAGTCACCAACAAAAAGAGTTAAATCTTAAAACTTAAGAAGATAAACCATAAAAATGATATCTATCATATCTCAGCAGGATTCACTAGGTCCTCTCCGTATCCGCGCCAAAGTCTTAAGCCACAGTAATGTCTCCATGCAAAACTTGGTACGTTTAACCTCACTTAAACTACTAATCTATTGATAACTAATATTAAAGCCAAAACTAAGCAAAGATATAAAACTAACTAAAGATAAAAACAAAACAGTAAGCTAGGTCACGAAAACTAACTAAACGTAATAACCATTTAAGAAACGAGTAAGGTTAAGGATGTTACCTCTCTTGAAGATGAAAGACTAATAGAGTTCATTCTCTCTCTCCAAAATAGTCTCTCACTCTCCCTCAAGAATTTATTGACGAAATAGGCAAAAATGAGGTGAAAAGGGCAGGGCGAGGGTGGGGGGTATTTATAGAAGAAATCAGAGTGGATAAGAATAAATTGATCTGGCTTATTTGCGAACGTTTGTAAAGCGAATCGCAAACGTTCGTGTAAAATCTAGGGTTAGGCGATCGTTCAACGTACGACCACGATTGTTCATGGTACGGTCTAACACACGCTGAAAGTGTGGAATGTACTTTCTGACACATAGTACAACACGTCAATGTTCGTTCGTGATGGGGACCACGAACGTTCTTGGTTCGGTCAACTCAAAAGGTCAAAAGATCTCAAATTCCCAATTAGAACCTAATTAACCCTTAATAATAATATGAAGTACTACAGGACATGAAACATTCCATAGAGTCAGCAGACATGGTCATTCTGGAAGATCAATGTCCGGACATGGATGGAGCTATTTGAACATGAGAAGCGTTAGGAACTAAGTTTTCCTTGAGCTATCCATGCACGACTATGTCAGAAAGTACCACTGGCATTGGTATCCGAGCATGAAAGGTAGTTTGGGCATGAAACCTTAATCATATCCGGGCATGACAATAACATGTTCAGATGCCGCCATGCAAATAGTGCAACATTGTCCACCATGAAAAGTGGTTGGAACTGCTACATCAATATTGTAAAATAATTGTAGAATAAAATCTCTTCCGAAATTATTCGTCGTCCTCTGGTCAAGAGACTAATGAAGAGCCTCTCATAGCATATTCTTTCCTTCTCTGGTAATTAATCCTAGCTACCTAGTTATCACCTTAATTGGTATATATAATGATCAAAACATAATTAATTTGTTCCAGGTTTGCGAGACTACTCTCCCACGAGAAGGGCAATGATCCATGATATCAAAATGAAGCAGTGGTTTCTTTTCACTATAAAAAATGTTGCAATTCGCCGCGTGTCTACAGTAGCGATTACTGTAGCCACGCGGCCAACTAGCCACGTGTCTTGATGACACGTGGCAGGTTGCATTTGAGAAACAAGTGGCCGCGTGTATTTTTACACGTGTCCAACCGTTTCTAATTTCCCCCCTCCCCCTTTAACTTTTAATTTCCCCCCTTTATCTTTTCATTTCCTCCTCTCTATGTTTTACACACCTGGCTTTTTCCTTCTTCTCTTTTTTTCTTCTTTTTTCTTCCCTTTTCCTTCTTCTCTTTTTTTCTTCTTTTTTCTTCCTTCTTCCCCTTTTTCTCTTGCACAGACGCCTGGCCTTTTCCTTCTTCTCTTATTTTCTTCTTTTTTCTTCCTTCTTCCCCTTTTTCCCTTGCACAGACGCCTTTTACTTCTTCTATTTTTTTCTTCTTTTTTCTTCCTTCTTCCCCTTTTTCTCTTGCACAGACGCCTTTCCTTCTTCTCTATTTTTTTTTTTTTTTTTTCCTTTTCTTCACGCAGACAGGGAGATGGAAAGGGAGACTGAGAGAACTGGAGCGATTCTGAGAGAAAGCCGTGGTCGACGACGGCACCGGAGTCTGGAGGCTCATGGCCCCACGCCGGTGAAGCCAAGGGGGTGTTTTTCCGGCCTTTTTTTAGGGTTTTTTTTTTTTTTTTTCCTTCTGTTTCTTTGAGTTCTCTAATCTGAAAGTTTGTGATTTTTGGTTATTGTTGTTGATTTTTTGTGATTGTTGGTGATTTTCAGTGATTGTTGGTGATTTTTTGGTATTTTGTTAGAGATTTTTTGGTGTTTTGTTGGTATTTTTTGGTAATGTGGTTGACGGAGTATTAATTTTGGGGGATTTTCTAGATCGGATTTTATGGGGAAGTTTTGTAATGATTTCACCGGCCTTGCAGAAATTTCCTGCGAGGGAAATTAAAAAAAAAAATTGCAAAAAAAGTTTCTGGCGAGGGCACTGGCGAAAAAAAAAATGGTGTTAGCAACGTGCATGTATTAGTTCCACGTGGCTAAAAGTGTCTAATTCTTCTGTTCTTCTTCTCTCTTTTTTTTCCTTTTTTTTTTTTTTAAATGAAGCAGTTAGCCACGTGTATTTAGTACACGTGGCAACTGTGCCACGTGTATTATGGTACACTCGACAAAATGTGCATTTAGTAACACCCGGATTTAACACGAGTCGCACACATAGCCATTTACACGTGGTAAACTGTTCACCACGTGTACTGTATTCGTACACGTAGCGAAATGCAAGTGGCAAAATGCTATTTTTTTTGTAGTGTTTAATTAAACTGATATTGAAATGAACTTTTTTCGAATGGGTCCACAAATTGTAGCCTATTTCAAGGCATATTGTGGCATTCATTACACATATGCTTTGTTATGTGATATATTTTGAGATTAAATATATAACAACTGTAAAAACCAACTAGCAAGATAATGAATAAAAGAAAGCTACATCTTTAACTCCTTTATATGCTATTGTCCAAATTCATTGACAAAAACCAACTCATAATGATCAAAACTTGTGCCCGGCTAGGCCACAAAGACCACCAAATCATTGGCCTTGCCCATCTATGAATTATCACGTAGTGAATCATTTCTACAAGCATGGACCAAAGGAACTTAAGAATATCACAACCTCTAAATAACAATTATCCTCACATATGAGAGGTAGCCACTACCAAATAGGTCATTGACAAATCAAAACCTATGAGAAGGATTGAAGCAGTGATACACAATCAGCACCACACATCACAATTCACATTCCATGACTAAGAAAAAGACCAAAACTTGATTTTTTTTTTTATTATTATTATTTATTTATTGGGGACTACATTGCTGTGTGCTTAGGTATACAAGTGAAGATAGTAAAGATTCTTCAAAAAGACAAGTATTGTAACTGCTGTTCAGACATGAACAATGTCTTCCGAACATGTAACACCCCAGTGAAATTAACTAACTAATAGTTAACTTCATGGTTCATCTCTCAATCTTATTTTAAGAAGAACATGACCATAGAGATCGATCTCATCCTCTTTGAAGAGAGTCTGTAGCGGAAAACTTTTACTTAAAAGAATAAAGATAGCATTATAAAATCCACAATCACATCAAAAATAGCCAGAGTAACTAAAACATCATCATAACATTAATAGCTGAAGCTTCTCATAATATGGTCATAAGACCAGTTATCAAAATAATAAGTACAGATCCAAAGCCAATAGTTTAAGAGTCACCAACAACAAGAGTTAAATCCTACACTTAAGAAAATAAAGCATAAAGATGATATCTATCATATCTCGGCAGGATTCAATAGGTTGTCTCCATATCCGCGCCAAAGTCTTAAGCCACAGTAATGCCTCCCTAGGAAAATCAGGCTGCATCGTGACGTCCTTAGTAGCCTTGATTGATTATATGAGGCATAAAATTCATACCAACAGAACCTGCGTTGGACACTCCCGTTATGGGCAATGATTAGCTTGTCCTATTAATATGTTAAATGGTTTTATGCAATATTATCTCAATGAGGTACAAAATTAGTATGGATGGGAAGTATGACACCAATATTGACCATAAGAACGACTACCCAAAATCAGAACCGAAATAGAAGTACCAAAATGGCCAACAAAGGCTGTGTCAACCAACGACGCAATCGGGTCAACCGCCAAACCCAGTGCAGCAGGCAATGTAATTGTCAATATCTCCAGCCCCAATTCATCAAACTTGAGGCCATTTCTGCAAATTTCCCAAAACTACAACCTCAAAATTGAAAGAAAGAAAGGAAAAAAAAAAAAAAAAAACTACATAAAATCCAATGCACCAGTTCCAAATCGCACATACCTCAGACGGTGAACAGGAGAAGAAGATGATTGTAAAAGAGACGAAATGGGTGGCGGGTCCAGGTTGACCGGAGTACGAGAAGCTACAAACTTAAAATTAAAATAATATTAAAAAAAATCACATTTTTATCTTACTACTAATATCACACGTTGACGCCATTGACATAACATGTAGTGCCAATCAACCTTCAATTTATCTTACTACTAATTTCAATGAGGTACTAATCCTGCTGCTCTGCAACTCTTAATATGTTAAATGGTTTTATACAATATTATCTAATTCATACTCCATTGTGGAAATTCAATGTAGGCTACCTGAGATTCTTATTGGAGGTGCGGACTTGGTTGTTTGGCATTCTCCTAATGGTGCTTATTCTTGTGGGGCAACTTAGGATCAGTTGCGAGTTAAACTCCCGGTTGTTGCGTGGTGGAAGCTGGTTTGGCACCCTCTGGCCATCCCTCGGCATTCATTCTTTCTATAGTTAGTTTTTAGAGAGGCTATAGTGACTAAATACCGTATAAGTAGTTGGGGGTATACTGACAATGTGCTTTGTTTGTTTTGTCATGCTTGTCATGAAAGTCAAGAGCATCTTTTTTTTTTTTTCTTTTTTTTTTTTCTTTTTCAATGTGGGTTTAGTTTGAGGATATGGAGCACATTGATGTCCGCGTGCCTCTTCACTGACATTCCGTCTGAATGGGAGAAGGTTCTGACTTGGAGCATTGCTACGCTCCGAGGGAAAGGTTTACAGGCTAGTTTTGGTAAACTTTGTTTAGGTGCATGCATTTATCATCTTTGGCAACAAAGAAATGCTTTGGTGCACAACAACAATTTGAGAACTGAGGAGGCACTACAAAAAAACAAGACATTAGTCACGTGGCCAATTAGCCACGTGTCATAATGACCATGTGGCGAGATGTAGCAGAAAAGATGAAAAAGCCAGTTGGACGCGTGTATTTAGTACACGTGGCAATATTGATGCGTGCAATAAATCCACGTGGCCATGTCGCAACGTGTATTAATTACACGTGTCCAATTGGCCACGTGTAATTAATACACGTGTCCAACTGGCCACGTGTATAATAGCCACGTCGCCAATTAGCCACGTGTCAAATAAGATACATGGCTAAAATATTCATATTTTTTTAGTTTATTTAAAATTATTAAATTTTTTTTAAAAAAAAAAATTTAAATTTTAATCATGTAGTTTATTGGCCACATCGCCAATTGGTCATGTGGCAAATAAACCACATGGTTAAAATATTCTTATTTTTTTTAATTTTTTTAAAATAGTTTTAAAATTTAAAATTTTAACAACGTGCTTTATCACCACGTCCCCATTTGCATGTTTTGGGAGGAAGGGTTTCACGCTTCTGTTTGTTTTAAATTTGTTTTGATTTCAATTTTTTAATTTTTTTTTTCATTTCTTTTTAAAAGACGGATATGTCACCTAAAAAAGGCGACAGATCTGGCTGTTCTAATTTTTTTTTTTCTCTTTTTAGAAATCTCTCTATCTCTCGTCTCTCCTCATTTTCCTCTTTTTTTCTTATTTTTTTCAACTCTCTCGTCTCTCCCCATTTTCTTCTTTTTTCCAGCTCCCTGCTCCCACGTCTCTCCCCAATTTTCATCTAAAAAATTTCTCACTTTGTTTGTATTTTTCTCTCAGCAGACGACGACTCACCCTCACCCGAACGCACGAATCGATCGCCAACACCCGAAGAAGCTCGTTTTCGTCGTCGGTGATGGAGAAGAGGCCGGTGATTTATGGGTCCTTTTGGTGGTGATTTTTGGTCTTTTGTTTCTTTTTTTTGGTCCTTTTTGTTAGTCGATAGAGTAGTTGGTTTCTTTTTGAGTTTTCTACTCAGCCAAATGGGTATTTTTGGAGTGGGTATTTTCGTCGATCGGTGGCGTGGGTATTCTTGCCAGATCTCGACGACGAGTTGGACGAAGATCCAGCGCGGATCTCGCCGGATACACCGGCCATCTCTCCAGATCTCGCTGGATCTCGCCAGATACACCGGCCGTTTCTCCAAATCTCGCCGGATACGCCGGCCGTTTCTTAGTATACCGTATACAATATTAGAAGAAAAAAAATGAAGAAGAAAAGAACAGATCGATATCTGTTCTTTTCTGGTATTTTTTTTAAAAAAAATTACTGACTTTGGCGACGTGGGTAAGGAATAGGTGGCTAAAAATATATAATTTTTTTTTTATTTAAAAAATAAAAAAATTAGCCACTTGAGGATGGCATGTGGCTAAAAGTCAAGTGGCTAAATAACCACATATATAAAAGTACACGTTGCTAAATGTACATTTAGCAACAACCGGATTCACCACGCTGAACCCACGTAGCTAACTGCACGTAGCTAACAGTTAGCCACGTGTATGACCCTCATACACCTGGCTAACTGCAAGTGTCTAAAAAACAAGTTTTTTGTAGTGAGGCTATTGTTAAACAGATTACATGGGAAGTTCGTACTCGAATCCTTGCTAATGGATCTTTTAATAAACTAGATAAATGTATAGAGCTTGTAATTAGTTAGAATTTACAGAAGTTGCTGGTATAGGTTTATTGTTTTCCTGTAGTAATGACTGTATAGGTCGTTCTGGATAGTGTCCTTTGTTTAAGGTTTGTGGGCTAGCTAGTGATTACTGGGCGCGTGTAGATGGTTGAACTTTTATAAAATTCTTTGATTCATCCCAAAAAAAATATATATATATTATCTGATTCATGGTTATAACTTAATGCTTAATTAATGGTTACCATACTCTTGCTAGCATGACCATTTTGAGAAACATTCATTTTCATTTTGCAGGCGATAGGGATCGAGGTCCTGAAAAAGCCCCAGGGTATGTGAAAAACAGATTATGGAACCAAGAAACTGATTAGTGTCTCATAATTTTGTGTTTTTGAATATTTAGTCGATGTTGCATAACTAAAACGTTTATCACGTTTGGAAGTTAATTACGTGCAGATAAAATTTCAGGTACCAAGGTACCTTTGTTGATCTGATCTTGATTTCTTGAGAAGACTTAGCGCGCACTTGGACACGATTCATGCATGGTCGATTTCTTGAGGCGCCGCCTTTGCGAAATCAACAGATTTACTTGTTAACTAGGCCTAATTTTGATTTTTTTATACATATATGTTTTTATATTAGCCATTTGATAGAGTTAAATTGAGGCGGCAGCAAACTCATTAGTCATTAGCTTCATCAATTAGGCCTAACTAGCTAGTCCTTCCCTACGTTGGCCTTTGTTGGTTAATTACGTACGCCTAATCATTCTTACCAAAAATTCTTCATGCAAGTCGCACCTACCATTCTTAACTAGCTATAGTGTCCATTTTTGTGCCAATTCAGCAGGAAGACTGTTAGAAATTGCATGGGATGATAGATCTTCTCTCTGCAACTGCTGTTTTGAGAGAGGTAAACATGCAAAACCAACCTGAAGAATAAATTAAAATAAACAAGACGTACAAACGTTGCAACTTATATGAATTTTACAATTGTTTATGATCTACAAGGAAGACAAGTAGGACTTTGCAGTACGTGGTAATCCAGTTTGAACAATAATATCCAAGAAATTATTAGAATTGGGTCAACTTTGAATCGTGTTTTATATATATTGACTTCTTCAAAGGGCGTGATCCCTGCACATGCTTGGTTGGAATAACATGCATGGTCAGCATGAAGAATGAATCTATAAATACCCAAATTCTTCTTAAATTCATATCAAGATCATTCAAAGGCTCTCAAATTCTCTCTCTCTCTCTCTGATACCTTCACCTTAATTCTCCATGGAAGCAACTAGTAGTAGTATTAGTGTAGCCCTACAGCCTCCAACTTATGGGAACCTAATCACCGTTCTCAGCATTGATGGCGGTGGAATTAGAGGGCTTATCCCAGCAACTATTCTTACATTTTTAGAATCTGAACTTCAGGTACTTAGCCACATGCTTCCACGTATGCCAAACTACACTACTTTTTCGTTCTTGTTTAACACATACTGATGTGCATGCACACCATATATAGTAATCAGAATATATAACTATAACCAGCTTGCTGCACACTTTCAATAAAGAAATCCAACAATATTATGTGTCATTCATTCACATGTCATTCTGTTGGTTCACAATATATATATACATTAATTGGAGAACTTACTCTCTCGATCGATTGTTTGTCTATTGGTGCAGAAGCTGGATGGTGAAGAAGCAAGAATCGCAGATTATTTTGATGTGATTGCAGGAACAAGCACAGGTGGTCTTGTCACTGCCATGCTGACTAGCCCAAATGAAAAGAACAGACCCTTGTTTGCAGCCAAGGATATCAAGGACTTCTACCTAAAACAGGGTCCTAAAATCTTCCCACAGAACAGGTTAAATTTACTATATATATATATATATATATATATTGAATTCCATGAGATCACAAGCTCAATGACATGCATACTGTGCAATAATTATCCTATATTCCTATATATATGATCACCAACCAGATAAAAACATGATCTCATAGTTTTAAATTACGTACAGATGTCCATTGTTTCCCCATGTTACAAAGATAATAGAAGCCCTTTCCGGGCCAAAATACAACGGCAAGTATCTCCATAGCCTTGTCAAGGAAAAACTTGGAAACACAAGATTGCACCAGACATTGACTAATGTTGTCATTCCAACATTTGACATCAAGCAACTCCAGCCAACCGTCTTCTCCAGCTTTGAGGTTTATAAACTTAAATCGATCTCTTGAAAGAGTTAGAAAGTGAATTTGAATAATTAACTTTGATCAACTTGATTTACTTTTCATGCATGCATGCATGCACCAGGTCAAGAAAAACCCAAGTATAGATGCCCTACTCTCGGACGTATGCATTGCAACCTCAGCAGCACCAACTTATCTTCCAGCTCATTACTTTCAAACCAGACACCCCTCAGGAGAAGTTAGAGACTTTAACCTCATAGACGGTGGCGTTGCTGCAAATAATCCGGTACGCGCGTACATATATATATATATATAAAAGCAAATTTAATTAAACTGCAAATTTTATTTTTATTTTTTTAGCAGATAATTAAGTTAATAATAATTTTGTGCAATACTTGTAGGCTTTAATTGCCATTGGTGAAGTAACAAAGGAGGTGAGTAGAGGAAGTCCAGACTTCTTTCCCATAAAACCGGAGGAGTTTGGAAGGTTTCTGGTAATATCATTAGGAACGGGGTCTTCGAAAGCTGAAAAGAAATATGATGCGCGTGTGGCAGCTAAGTGGGGTGTTTTGAGTTGGTTAACCGAAGGTGGTTCCACGCCTATTTTTGACGTTTTTACGCAAGCAAGTGCAGATATGGTCCACTTCCACCTCTCTACAGTTTTCCAAGCCCTTCGTACGGAGAAAAGCTACCTCCGGATTCAGGTATATATACATCTATATATTTATTATTATTATTCATGGAAATGGAAGGGATATATATATATATATATATAGTATACTGTATATGAAATTCAAAAGCCCTAGCTTTAATTAATTACTTTGTTCATCTTTTCTTCGATCTTCTGTGGCTCCGGTTGCAGGACGATACGTTAAGGGGGAATGTCTCTTCTGTGGATATAGCCACAAAGAAGAATTTGGATCTTCTTGTGAAAGTTGGCCAAGGGTTGCTCAAGAAACCAGTTTCTAGGGTGAATTTGGACACGGGCGTTTTCGAGCCTTCTAGCGAAGAGACTAACGAAGAGGCTCTCATAAGGTACGTACGTGTATATATATACGTCGACTATCAAACTAATTATTATTGCTATATATATAAATCAATTTATCACGTAATTAATTAATTAGTTTAATGGAAACTTAATTATGTTCTTGCAGGTTTGCGAAAATACTGTCCCAAGAGAGGCTGCTTCGCCACGCTAGGTCCCCCCATGGACACATGGTGCCGTAAATTCCAAACGATATAATTAAATTAAAGTGATCCGACTAGTAAATTCTTTAATTTATATATGGCCGGCTATATATTCTAGCTAGCAAAATGTTTAAAATTTGAGGTGGACATGTACAAATAATCAGGCCACCATTTGATTCGTTTTTATATTGTTTGTTTTATTGTAATTTCTACAAAATCCCAGATGCATGGGATAACAATGACAAAGGTCGATGTAAGCATTTTTATTTTCAGCAGTGTGATAAATAAAAATAAGAAAATTAATTACCTTCCAAATATAACTTTTACTGCATTTTCTTTTCTTAAAATATAAGAGGGAGTAGAAGCTTATTTTGAGAAGAGAAAGATCGAAATTAAGAGAGAATTGAAAGTCAAGGAGTTAGAGGTGGTACGTACGCGCGTACCAGTACTTAATTTAAAGGCCTATACGACCATCATTATAATACCCAAGAGGGATACATTGTGATTATATATAATTAATTGTGTTATAATTGATTTATTTATATATTATAAATTTATAATGGGTAAATGAGATGTGCTAATCAAGAATGCTACGTAAGGAGATCTCACGAAAATTCTGATATTTGAAACAGATAAATATGGCAAGAAAATCTTCTCTAAATCTTAACGCTTATGATCAAGTTTCAATATATATAGATCCAATATCAATTAGGGTTGTACAAACGGTTATAACTGACGGTTATTAGCTAAAACCATTAGCCGCTAACTGCCTAGACGGTTATTGAATTTTACCAACCGCAACTGCTAACCGCCTAAGCAGAGTCGGTTATTTTTATAACCGTCGATTAGCGGTTATTGAGTAAATAACCGGTAATTGTATAACTGCTTCTCAATTTAGGTTTTGAGCCGGCCGGTTATGGACCTATTTTGGCCACTTTTGGGCCGGTTTTAGTACAGGTTTTAAATCCAAACTCCAAAATAGTAACAAATCCAAATACAAATCTAAAACATAACAAATCCAAAACTCAAGAATTACAAATCCAAAATTATATATATATATATATGCGATTAGCGGTTATTAACCTCTTTTTTCAAACCCTATAACCGCTAACCGCATCCGCCTAGGCGGTTAGCAATTATACAGTTATGCGATTATAATCACTATGTTTGTACACCCCTGATATGAACCATATATACAAAATATTATTTTCTTTTTTCAAAATATTGTTCTTGCATGCATGAAACCTATATTTTATATATATATATATGGCCCGGGACCTATGAAAGAGAATATGAAGCAGATTTGAAAGAGTTGCAAAACTGTTGTGGTCAAATATCTCGTAGATGCGTGAGCAAGAAAAAAGAATTCTGTTTTTGACCAATTGATTATGGAAAATGCTAGATTTACAACACCAATACAACAACTGTACAACAACCCCTCACATGAGGGTGGATCCCACACACTGGGGCCCACCCTCATGTGAGGGGTTGTTGTGATGGTGTAATGCAATAATCAAATCACATTGATTATATATTCGCCTCGTTGATTTTCAGTACCATCGATCACCGCTTCACATTCCCAAGACAAGGACGTCCTGAATATATATATATATATATTAGTGATATAATCCTTAGAAATTAATTAATAGTCATCATCGATCGATATTCTACGTACGCTAAGGAGAGTTGAATTTGTTCCAAGTATTATCAGCAGGGGGAGTGATTATTGCACTCACAGTGCACAACAGGTGCACAACACTAAGACACAATGGAGTGGGGCCTTATGTGCAGGCTCTACTTCATTGTGTCTTGCTATTGTGCACTGTGAGTATTTCTATCATTTTCCTTATCAGCAGCCCTAGATATATAAGGAAAATGATATATTTACTGTGCTGGGCCCCACTCCATGTGAGGGGGTGTTGTGCAGTTGTTGTGGTGATGTTGTGTAGGAATCAAATCCCGATATATAATAGATAGATTCCAATCAGTTCGTTAATTAAGCATGATATCCCATTCGAAGCCCTTTCCAGGGAAAGCGATCGACGTTATATACATTATCATATAATGCATGCATGTATACCAAATTGTCGGATAGCTAGGGTTGAAAAAATCTAAGAAGTAAGAAAGCCACCCAAAGAAATAAAGGATGTATCTTAAAGAAATTTTATTTTCAAAGTCAAATTAAAGTGCATGTTGAACTAATTAAGCCCACAACCCAGATTGACTTAAATGGCCAAGGAAAAACCAAATTTTGTCAAAAACGGCAAAAGTCTAATTAATATATAAAATCAAAACAATTATTTTGCCAAAATCCTAGAAAAATCCAAACCTTCCTAAATTATTAATGAAAATATTTCCTAAAATTAATGACAAAAAAAAAACGCTAATTCAAAGGAAAAACAAAAACATAAGATATTTTTGAGGCTGAAAGCGACGTTCACCGAACAGATATGGGTGGCCCCGACGTGTTCACCAAAACAATCTTTTTGGATTAAGGTCATATGCGCAATTCTAATTATATTCGTAACAAAAGTTATGTTTATTTTACAATATATATATATATATGGCGATACAATATTATCCTAATTAAATACAATTAATCATATTGATTCTTGTCATTTTTCTCTATTATAAAATATTTTTAACTCCATTAATTCAGCATATGGCAACTTAACATCTATCATGATTCCTGCTGTCCTGCATCAAGATGTAGTATGGGGTTCGATTAAGTCCATGTTTTTAGTACCTTTTTGCCTTTTTGGTGATTGAGAAATTGAGATACTGTTTATAAAGCGTATCTCTGCAAAAGCCTTCAGGTTATGGACCTGCGGGCACCCAACCAACTACATAACCCACCTAATTAAGACATGTCTGTCTTGTTCAAAAACAGAAAAATTAAGACATCTCTGTTTAATGGGCCACAAGCCCAAAACTTTAGCTTGGTGAAAGCGGAGTACGAGGTACTGTGTCGTTTGTTAGGCCTTTTATTGGACCTCACAGTTAGCTAGCTCAAGCCTGAAGCCTTGTCAATGTCCGTATCCAAGCTTCCTGCTCTCACACATTCACAACAGAAATTGTCCTCTCCCTCTCCAAGAATTAGCTTACCTTATTTTGTAACAAAAATTTACACTCACACATCTTCCATGTATCATAACGACAAGTCGCTACCCATCCCATGAACCCACATTAATTAGTCTCGTTATTTCTGGTTACTTTATCAAAGAGTACTCCCACGTTGCTAGAATTTTCTTGACTTTTGAAATTTATAAGTTATGGGCATTTATTCTCTCTCAAAGCGTCTTTTTAAAGATGAATTAGGTCTATTAGTCTTTGTTATGATATCACAGCACCCTTGAGTTGTTGGGCAATTTTTCCTATTGTAGTCTATGTGTTCGGCCATAATGTCATACGTGAAGGGACATATCAAAGAGTTCTACATTGTCAAGATTTTCCTGACTTACGAAGTTTATAAGTCATAGACATCCCTCCCTCCTCCCTCGTTGTGTTTTCTGATGATAAATTAGGCCCATTGTTCTTTGTTATGCTTCATCCGATTATTAATTAATGGAAATACAGTTACTCTGAAACACAAGTAAGAGATATATGTGTTTATAAATATCAGTTGATAAGAAAATGATGGAGATAATTAATCCGGTTCATCTCATATCAAATCAGTGCATTATAATTGTCAACAAAAATGAAGGATCCGATCGATCGATCCTTATTAGAATGCTTTCTAGGCCTGGGATAGAATTCCCAACAAAGCCATTCTAACATGAATTAAATGTTTATACAACACCTTAACTCTTTCCTCTAAAGCATCAATCCTTTCCTCCAACTCCCAACAGCTTCTCTGCAATTTCTCAACGGCTACACCGAGCTTATTATGCTTTCCAGATTTTATCTCATCCCGCAACTCCCTAGCCGCCATGGCCGTCACTCTCAACTCCGTCAGCGTCATGGAGGAGCTCGATCTTTTGTGCTTCTCGCTTTCCACCTTTACTTTCTTCTCCAGTTCATGCAATGAACTCAACCACGATGTCGTCATAGGCGGCCGCCGAGACTGCGCAGTCGTAGGTAGCCAGCCGCGCGTAGATTTGAACGACAGTGCAAGTCCAAGAAATCTGCATGCCATTAACGCAACAGCCTTGGACCCACTAAGGATCTCACCCAATTCTGAAACCGTTGTACCGGAATGAGCTACCCTTTGGCGGCGGCATAATAACTTTCTCATGTCCATTTCCCTGCTTCTTCTTTCCGTTGCCTCCTCGCATGATTCTAGTACGTCTTGCGCACGTGCTAATACGACTGCACTAGGCTGATCGATTTGCCGACCAAGCAAGTGTGAGACCACTCTCAATGATTCTACGTACTTTCGAATAATCTCTATTTTCTCAGATAAATGATTGCATGCGTCAAGCATTTGAATACTATCATGATCAAGGTACTCATCTATGGCTTTGTGATCCGAAGAATCTGATATGTGAGTACTACAAGTAACGTTGGCGAGCGAGTGTAGGGCTCTCTTTTGGGTGGCAATGGAAGCTTCAAGCGTACGAAGAAGCCAAGTAGCACTAGTACTACTGTGTTTGGCATACTCAGTACTAGGAGTAGTGTGTAGGGTATTGAGCTCCGCCGAGAGTTGTTGGTCGAACGGGGTTCTGATGGGCAATGGGGTGACGGCGGGAGAAGCCAATAGCCTCGCCGGAATCCGCAAGGAAAGGCTTCGAAACATTGCTGATGGCCTCATGATCTTTTTCGGCTTTGGTTCAAAGCTGCGGAGGTCACAGTACGTTGGTGCATGTATATATATAATAATTAAGGTGGATCAATCCAGAGGTGGGAAGTATAATAATTGGTGCTGCGTGTATCATTGGCGACCGCTACAAATGTCAAAAACATACTAGCACAAACGTTATAATATGTATGGTTGGTGTCTAATTTTTGGGGACAAAAGCAAGCAAAGGGCAGTTGGGTCCCTGTTATTCAATGTTGTGCCCTGGATTCCTTTAAGATGGGGACAATGAACGGACACATTACATAGTTTGGGCACCAAATAATTGGATGGCCATTTTTTTTTTCCTGGGCAAATAATTGGATGACCATGATTGATGCATGATTGCGAGCTGTCTTGGCCGGATATCGTGGTCCACTAGGAGAGAAGCACGTAGGAAGTGATCAGGCCAGGTTAGATTCAAGCAGATCGATGTCATTGCAGGATATATATGCACAACGTACTAGTGAACTACTTTAAGTACCAGTTAACAAAAAAGATAAATGTTTGGTTTTTTTTTCTTTTTTTCATATTTATTTATCTCCATGCGAGTAATTAATGAGCAAAACTATCATTGAATACATAAGACTAAATATATAATCGCACAAATTTAGTGGTAAATTTATAAAAGAGATGGACCTATAACAATTCTCAAAAAGAAAACGGCTCTCAGCAATTTGCCGTTTTTAAAATTTATAATTTAGACAATAAATATGAGAGTAATATATCTTATAAACTCTATTTGCACAAATATAATAAATGGATGGACATTTCAAAATTTTCTTAGACAAGTAAACTTCATATTAATTTTCACGTATTTACTATATATCCTAATTACTATCCATTCGAGAAATAAAATTGTTGAATAGACGAAAATGAAAAATGGAAATAATAATGATCTAGAATGCTGTGAATAACAGGCATTGTATTAAAAAAAAAAAAAAAAAAAATGGTAGGTCAAATATTTGTTTGGATTTGGTTAGGGCAATGTGGCCCTATCTTTTTTGGAATTTGTATATAAATATATTTTGTTGTGGGGGGTGACTTTGGAAAGGAGGCATAGGAAATGAAAGATAGATTTTTCACAAGATTTTATTTGTATGCTACGTACCAACGACAGAAGTATCTCCGACATGCCGTCGTGCCTAGCCTTTCCACATGGCATGCACCCAAAAAGCAGCATTTGCTTATGTTGTCTCTTTGCTTGCCACGTTCAAGCTCTATACATTTCTCTAGACTCTATGCATATTTATATCTATTTGTTTATGCATTATTTTTAAGGCTTTTTTTTTTTTTTTTTTTTATCTAAGCAATGCAAGACATAAAAACAAATAAAACTCGGTTTATGACTATATATCAGCTCCATATGCTGATGGAATCGAAAGATGGTATATTATTTTACGATTTATATTAAATTTTACAGCATTTAACTATGTTATATATATATTGTCTGCTCGCTATATTATTTAAAGTTTTTAAATAATATGCCATTATGAATGCCGTTTTAAATACTGTAAAATCTAATCAACCATAAACTGATTTCTCTTCATTTTCATTAAAATTGAAAGGATCTAATCTCGAACCGCGAATACATGTAAAAGATAAAAAATGAGATTAGAGACTTTCTGAAAGTGACAAAGATATCTTTGATAGTTAGATAAGAAAGATCGATGATTCTCATTTACAAAGTGATAATAATTAGTAGAAAAAGGTTAAAGTAAGAATGATAAAGTATGATGCATGTACATGTGTACTTAATTGGGATGATTGTCTTTCCTTTCTTATGCGGATTCTTTTTTTCCCTTGTATGGCCTCGGCCATGTGTCATCCTCTGATAGGGCACAATTGTAGTCAAACATGGCTTCAAATTCGTGTCCTCTAGTGAGGTATGCCCCTTGCCAGGTGTTGCCCGTTGGTGGAGCAATGTCTTGGCAAGATAGTGACGCCAAATTCCTTGCCTACTAGCTGCAGATTGCGGCCATTATTTGATGTCGAATGTTACTACATGCTCACTAGCAAAGCAAGGTCGTTGCCTGATCCTCAATGCAAATAATGGTGTAGTTGGAATTAGGTGGCATGGTAGTTCTCCACTGTGCTACATATCTCGTTATTTGAATGGGTGGTTTGTTGGTTTGCTCAACTCATCAGGACTTGTAGCTTAGGCTTAACTACTCAACACAAGCATGCATTCTCAGCTCAGGGCTGATCGGGTGGATACTTGGTATATCAATAATGATGTTATTCAGATCCAGAGGATCACAAATATAATTGCATTTGTTTTGTCAAAAAATAGAATGGTCGTATTTGTTTTTAACTATTATATATATGGTCGTATTTGTTTTTAACTATTATATATATATATATATATATATATATATATAAAAGCATGCATGTAAAAACAATAACTTTAAGATTTCATACGATTGAATATGAAGAATTTATAATAGATAATTATGATTTCCGTTGTTACAGCAGTTGACAATGAATTGAATCTTTCACGTGTTTGTAAAGAAGATTCAATATGATTGAAAAATAATAATCTAAGAGTAATGTTAAAAACACTCTGGACAATGTGTAGTGTACTACAATGGATTAATAAATTAATAATTTATTACTCTTAGATTATGAGTAAATTAATTAATAATTTGGATTTAGTTTAATATGGCATATCTAAAGGAGAAAAGATATGTTAGAAGATGAGAAACACTGGGACAATTTGTAGTACAATGGAGTCAGGATACATGTACAATGCCCAGCCGTACAGCAAATTGTACCCCATTATTGATCCCCTTATTAAGGACTAATGCATGCATCTAAATTTAAAATTAGCCCACTAGATAAAGCTTGAAATTGATTTAGCCACTCAACTCAAATCCATTTAAATAAGCAAAAACACACTACATTTTCTTTTCATTTCTTTTTTTTTTTTTATGAGAAATATTACTCTTTTAACTTTTTCTTCTTTTTGCAGCATAATGGCACGTTCCCTGTTTTCTCTTTCCTTTTTATTTTCTTGTTTTATTCTCCTTCCCTGTTACACAGGTGACTGTGGGATCAATCTATATTTAAAAGGTCTCCCCTGCTATGGTTCCTTTCTAGGGGTCTCAAGTGGGTTTGTGCTTCGCAGTTATTCAGGCCACTCCCATGGTGGTCCTTTCAACAGCTCGAGTCCCGACGGTTTCAGTGTACATTTTCTCTTGACTATTGAGGCTCACAAGTCTTTCTTACTTGTTTTAGCATATCACTCCTAAAGCAGATCTCGAGGATTTAATCCATTGTTTAAACCACTATTCATGGGGGCTTTTTTCTTGAATTCGAGTCAATAAATTTTGTTGGATTGGATCGGCTTTTTATCGGGCATATTTTCAGCTATTCCCCATTAGTGTTGCATTGACTGGGAAATGTGTCTTTGTAGAGCAAATTATTGTATATTCAACTCCCTATATTGATGTTTTCCAGGGAATTTTCAAATCCTTGATCCAAACCAATCAGGAAAGCTCTTCTAAAATTTCTACAGACAACCTTGAAATGTTTTATACGAGTAATAGCAAGGACTGCAGAGACCATCTCCCATGCTGCACCTTCTCATCAGCACCGTGCCTTTTCACCACTTCACAAATTTGGGTTCATTTGTTTTTTGGATTAGTTCAGACTTCAGATTAGACCAAGTCCTTCAAACGTGGGAATTAAACAATCTCAAAAGAGTTAAAGTGGAAGAAAACAAGCTCAAAGCACATTAGTGGAGGTAGAAAGCAAAGAATCTGTAAGGGCATAACTAAGGATACATGCCCCAATCCTAACAACAATGTAACCAAGGTATATGGGGGAAATTTCACCAACATGCATGCCAGTACACTCTTGTCATATTATTTTTTAAACATAAACCACTACAACAATCAGGAGAGAGAGAGAGAGAGAGAGAGAGAGAGGACACTATCTGCACTCTAAATGTTTATGTTATTATCTACATGTAGGGAATAAGAAGAGAAAAAGAAAGCTAGTTATTTAACCCAAGAAAACTAGAAAGAAAAAAGAAAAAAAAAAAAAAAAAAAAGGGATCAATTCATTCCAAAGTCTTCAGAAGCCTAAATAATGTAGCTGCTTCCCTAATACGCGAGAATTCAATGCAGAAAGCTTGAACTTCAATGAAAAGATCTTTGACTGCAAGGATGACAAACCACTGAGAAATCGGCAAATGTAACCATGTTTCTTCTACACAATCTAGTTATTCAATGATATAAGCTTGTTTACATAAAAAGGCTTCCACCACAGCAAAACACGCAAAACTCCACATAGTTCACTCTAGTTAACAATGGTATATTCATACAGAAATAGTTCCACTAAAAACAGCAAAAAGAAATACAATAATTTATTCTATGCAAGAGTTTCTGGTAAAATTATTTTCTCAAATATCCGTTATTTGATCACTGAGAACTCACAGCTGAAGAAAAGAAAACTAAGAACATTTTACAGCCAAGTAAACCCTAACTGGTGAAATTCTAGCATTACTTTTTTTCCAAAAAGTTTCTCGGAAAGAGGACCACTGGAACATCTCTTCACTTACAGGGCTCCATTATATTTTTCTTGACCACTAATTATTACATAATTACTCACTTAAGATTCTCTAATGAAATTTCAATAATTCAAAAAATGAATGGCATTCCAATCTTTTTCTCCAAATTCTTAGAATATTAGACTACTTCAAAAGATAGCCTCATATCATGTTTCAAACATGTTCCGATCATACAGGCCTATACGTAATGTCATTATCCAAAGTAACATCCCAAATCAGTAACTAGTGAACTGTCAACATGCTTTTAATCTCCTTGAATTCATCTATGTTTCTTTTCAATCCAAACTTGCTTTCAACCCAAAGAAGAAAACAGCAATATTACCAAGACATTGACATCTTTGAGACTTGAACTTCATCATATAAAAATTTTGGAATCTGCTATGTTCCTAACTTGTTTCTTTTCATCTCTGCATTTCATTCACCATTTTAAATATTATTTTTTAATGTGGAATCAGGCAATGATTACTATAGCTCTGAAAGTGCGTCAAGTTTGCATGGTGAATCATGCAAGACATCAAATCAACTCAAGATAAATAGTAATTCAATCTGAAACTAGAAGGGAACACTCACCATTGATGATATTATTTCGGATAAGGCTTTGTAGGAAAACACATACAAGTCTCACAAGCCTGTTCTGCATGTATTTATCCTGGGGGAAAGAGAATGTTTAAAAATTTTAAATTGTACACATGTCAAAATCTATTAATTAATAGGGATAATTGCACCGGAGGTCCCTGTGGTATACCATAATTATTTTTCACTCCCTATGGTTTAAAAAGTTCACTGGAGGTCCTCGTGATATGCAATAATTACAAATCGATCCCTGGCGTCAAATTCTGTTAAAATTTTTAACAGATTCCGTCAAATGCCACGTCAGCGCCACGTGTCGTCATCTTATTGGTGACACGTGGCGCTGACATGTCTAATTTTAATAAAATAATATAAATTTATTAAAAAATAAATAAAAAATACTTATTTTTTTAAAAAAAAAAAAAAAAAAAAAACAAAAAAAAAAAACAAAAAAACAAAAATGGGAAAGGGGTGGCCTGGCCACCCCCAAAAGGGGTGGCCAGGCCACCAACAGCCCATGGGGGTGGCCGCGCGCCACCCCCAGAGGCCGCCGGCGGTGGCGCGCGGCCACCCCCAGGCCATTGGGGGTGGCCTTCGGGCCACCCCTAGATCTTCTAAGGGTGGCCCGATGGCCACCCCCGGCCACTGGGGGTGGCCGCGCACCACCCTAGGTGGCCTCTGGGGGTGGTGCGCGGCCACCCCCAGTGGCCGGGGGTGGCCATCGGGCCACCCTTAGTAGATCTAGGGGTGGCCCGAAGGCCACCCCCTGGGCCTTGGGGGTGGCCGCGCGCCACCCCCGGCCACTGGGGGTGGCCGCGCGCCACCCCCTGCAGCCACTGGGGGTGGCGCGCGGCCACCCCCAGTGGCTGGGGGCGGCCAGGCCACCCCCAAAGGGGTGGCTGGGCCACCCCTTCAGCTTTTTTTTTTTTTTTGTTTTTTTTTTTTGAATTTTTTTTATAAAAAAATAAGTATTTTTATTTATTTTTTAATAAATTTATATTTTTTATTACGATAGACACGTGTCGCCATCTTATTGGCGACACGTGGCGCTGACGTGGCATTTGACGGAATCTGTTAAAAATTTTAACAGAATTTGACGCCAGGGATCGATTTGTAATTATTGCATATCACGAGGACCTCCAGTGAACTTTTTAAACCATAGGGAGTGAAAAATAATTATGGTATACCACAGGGACCTCCGGTGCAATTATCCCTAATTAATACAAACCTAAAAGGTTAAATTCCTATCCCCTTCCCAACTACCAAGATACAAGTTTAAAAAAAACAGAATTTAAAATTGGAAAATACTATTCTCATTCCATTTTCCTACAAAACCTTTACCGCATGACATGGCTACTCATATAAAGTGAATAAAGTTGCTTGTATGGCATTGCCACGTGTATCACTCATACCCACCATGCATTTGGGGCATTCGAATGCTGGTGAGACCACAAATATACTCTCTTTAGTAGGTCTCAAAATATATAGTTTCAATGCATACATGGCATTCCATGTGACACTCCACATCATGGAGTAGAATAATAAGCATATATCCAGCATATAGCCATTCAATAAAAGCAGGACAACCATGAGAATTTGGGAAATAGTTGCTGCATTGTTCAGGGAGAACAATAAATCCTTTCCTATTTGCATATCTAATTGAGCAACTTAGACAACCCCTCCCACTATTAGACTAATATACTCCTCGTAACAATTATATTTTGAAGCCTCTGAAAAAGAAAAAAACCCCTACCCTAATACTACTCTAGTCAAGCAGCCATTAGAAGCATGACTAAATGTTTCACACTCAACCAGCCGCCCTTCCATGCTCTTATAATTTGAAGAAATACCAGCATGAGGTAAAGTGAAATACCTTGATGTTCTCACAGGATGATATACAGTTAGTTATGTACATGCGTATGAACTCAGAGGGAAGTTCAACTGCTGTTGTAAGCCGGTTAACAACTTCCATCGAGTGTAGACTCATTTCCATATTGACAAGCACTGTAAAATATCTGGATACACAGATTAAAATCAAGAAATAAAACAAATCTTGTAATGTCAGTAAGTGTAACAGCACAGCAAAATAAAACAGAGTAAATCAATACACCAAGACATACTCTGAAATTTCAGGGGAATTTATCAATTTGGTGAGAACTTCAACTGCAATTAGAGGATTATTTTCCACCAGTTCCTGGTTAAAAACAAAAGAGGAATCAAATAGCAAAAGGCAGAACCACTCATAATAAGAATCTGAATAAACTGTTTGATTGCATAAACACATACTGGTAACTTTCTAGGTGTCAGTCCACAATGATACACAAGCTTTGGGTCATTTGCCAACTCCACCAATACTTGCTGCACAATGAAAGGAGATATGCATAAATATATTTTTCTTCAAAAATAATTGACGTAACATAATGAAAAGAACATGAAGCCCAGAGTGTTGCATTTTGAAAAGTGATGTAAAGTCTTACAAGCCAACAGAATCTAATTTATAGCTTGAAATTGGTAACTTCAAGCAAAATGTTAGGATCAAAGGATCTTCGACAAAGTTCTTGCATACTCACTCCTATAAGGAGCCATTTTATAGTTACTGACAAAATTATTTCACTTCTGTCTCATTCTTATAGTAACTATTCCATCATTTGAAAGTGACTCTTTTCGCTTGGTCGGCGGCTCTAGGGAAGATTCTTTCCATGGACAATCTTAGGAAAAGGCATGTCATCGTAGTTGATAGATGTTGCATGTGCAAGAGGAATAGGGAGTTTGCAGACCATCTTCTTCTCCAGTGTAAGGTTGCCTGCACCTTATGGCATGCTATTTTCAGCCGCTTTGAGTTGTCTTGGGTTATGCCCCTTCGAGTGATTGATTTATTCGCTTGCTGGCGGACGGGCGGAAGCTCTCGAAGTGTTGTTGTGTGAAATATGGTTCTTTCTTGCCTTTTGTAGTGCCTGTAGAGAGAACGAAATGATAGGAACTTCGAGGACCAAGAAAGGACGATAGAGGAGCTCAAAACCTTCTTCTTTTATTCTCTATTTTCTTGGACAGCTGCGTTCTTAGCTCCCTTAGTGATTAGTTTTAATTATTTTCTTGTACTTTTTTCTTCTCTTTCTTAGGCATTTCTCTTGTATACTCCTTGTTTATTGGGTTGTGCTTTGCGCTTTCCGCTTTTAATGATATTACACTTATCAAAAAAAAAAAACTTACTAAAATTTCAAAGGGACAAACACTCACCCTGCTTTTATCGTCCCCTTAGTAATAACAGGCATGGCAAGGATAAGATGTATCCAAACTCATGCAAGTTGCACAAGACAACATTCTAATTCATCTGTGCATATAAGCAAAAATACTTAATACATATGAAACTCTATACCATCAATTAATCCCCCATCTGGATACCACAAACAATATAGGAAAACTTTCCAATTTTTTTTTTGATAAGTAAAAACTTTCCAAATTTTTAGAATTAGTCAATTGAAACTTCCATGGCACAGATACATTTAATATGACTTGTTTGTAAAGAAGCATTAGGGTGATGAATGCAATTTTGGAGTGATTATAATATCATAATAAATATATCTGTAAATAAGTACCTCCTGTTGGGGAGGCACAAGTGGCCCCTTCAGAGCTTTGGCAATTAAGTCCCTTACTGCTGCCCCTCTGCTAGTATCAACACACATACCATAATCCCATAAAAGTTCGTGATTGTCATCAGGGTTGAGCCACACTAGCTGAAAAGGGCTTTACAAGCATAAATCAAGTACACCAATAAGCTAAAAAAATTAATCAAAAAATAAACTCTTAAATTCTTACTTCCCCCTCCTGTACTGGAAGCCTTGGTGGAAGAGGCCTGATCCACTGAGGACCTAATCCTTCAAGAGACAAATTCCGCAATAACCCAATCACTGTATCTTCTCTATCTCCAGATCCAAGTTTAGGTTTGGCTCCAAGTTGCAGGTCAAACCTAAAATATGACCCGTAATGTCAAATGCACAATATGAAATTGTTGAATACACAGGAACGTAAATTTTAATTGCCTAGGCTAACACCTGTGCGATAAAAGCTTCAAAGTTAAAACAAAAAGGAAAAAGGAAAATGTAAAATGTAAAAGCCTCTCCATTGCTAAGGTTCATACTCCGGTGAGTTTGCATCACAACCATGGGGTACATCAGGGTCTGGCACCACACTTTTCACTGAACCATCCTTAAATAAGCAATTATATGGCTCTGAATGGATTTTATCACAATACTGCTGCTGTAACTGTTCACGTTTCAGATAATCCTGACAGCAGACAAAACAGAAGGATATCAAGAAAAGATATAAAATTAAAATGAAATTCCGCTAATATTGTCAAGATCCCTGCCTCAGTAATGAGGATCCCTTGCATAGCCTTGATATTATTTTATTCATTAAAAGCTCAACTACATACATCCACCTAATACTATTATTTTACATATCTAACTTACATGCGCTGAAGGATCAAAACCTCTGGTGTAATCTGTAGCAGACTGTTTAAGAAACTGTAATAAAGAGACCCACTTCAGAAAATCGTAATCATGGACTGGATCATCTTACACTTCAAAAGGTCTAAATGCAGTAAAAACCAATTACCAGAACATGTGCAAAGTGGCCTGAATCAAATATGAGCACAACTCTTTATAGCATAATTTACTACAAAAATAAACACCATATACTAATAAAAACCTAGATGCATCCAACTCAGTTTTTTGGGGTTAAAATATCTAAAACATGCAAGTTTAACAGAACATATCCGAGAACCAAGATTTTAAAATGTATGATGTCCCATGTCGTGTAAAAATGGGACACATACCTAACAAGTGCATCAGACCGATAAAGATAATTATAACCAAAGGCAGCTGTTTCAATATGCTAATTTTCTTACCTCTTCATAACACAGACATGTCAAGAGTTTCAGTACCCTGATGAACATGCTAAGCTAAACAGGCACATATTTTAAGCATTCTTCAGCACTCCCAAGACTCAACCAGATCTATTTCCGAATATGGACATGTGAAAACATACCAATGTTCATGCAACATAGCTGGGGAAATCCAGAATTCATAAGTAGGAGCTAAATTACCCCCCTAAGAAAAGCCCAAACATCCAATAGGTAAGGGCGACATACATAGCAATGAGTAAACATTCATTTGCATAATTTGCTCACATGTCAAAATGTCCAAAAGTTTGTTAAACTTCATAAACCACATATCCTGATTAGCAAGTCTTTCACAGAACAACTGATTGACAAGACCATTCAACTATACCAATCAAAGGGCTAAACTGAGAAAGTAGAACCTCTTTGCCACTACTAGAGCCATCAGAACCTAGCAGCTGGAGAATAAACGCCCTCTCAAACTTTTCAGCTTCATCATCAGATGCAGCCTGTATGCCAACAGTAGAACACACAAAAAAACTGATGAAACAATTATTTTATAATCTAAATAAAGAAGCTCACGTTGTAGCCAGACCATACTGAAAATCAAGAACAGGTAACGGCAAAGGATATCTAGCAAATTTATTAGAAGTAGAGAGCTAAAAACTACAAGCTCATAAGAAAGATTTAACTCCCTTCTAGGTTCAACACTCCAATGACATCAGCTTAATTACCAGTCTGATTTAATGACACAACCATAAGGATATGTTGAAAACTATTATTAAAAAACAAACTGTGAAGAAAATGATTTAATACCACAAGATTATTGAAAATCTTCATACTTTCATGCAAACAAGCTCAAAGCTGGGTGGCATTTCTTCCCCAAAAATTAGTTGTTTGCCTGATTGAATTTCTAGGAATCCGTTGCTAAAACAATCCTACATCAAGTTTATTTATGCTTAAACGAAGTGCAAGGTAAAGGTATATGGCCAAATTTATATTAAACTATATTTTATCACTGTAGCCAAATAATATAATAGAGAGAAATGGTTTGAAGAAATTGTTGTGAGAAAATAAGGGCCCAAAAAGTATATCTTACAAATCTGAGTTTCAAATGTACTTTTCATCAAGAAAGCAATAATGGATAACCTTGAGTAAGCTTGTTTCAGTAAATAATTTACCGTAACAAAATTGACTAGGATACTTAAAATTTTTAACACCCAGTATAATAATGGTCACCCAGAAATGCATCAGTTAGAGAAACTAATAACTAATTTCAGATTAGACTCTTTTTTGGATGCTTCACTAAAATATTACCAATTTTGGATTTCAGACTAACACAATACTTATCTTACATTCACAATAAAAGTTATAAAAGGGTTTGCAGAAGATTTCTGGGAGGCATAAGTCTGATGAAGAATCGTGAATGCAACCAATCGCTGAGTTGAATAAAGCATCTTTTTGTCCTGCAATAATAAAACATCCAGTACTCAGCAATTGATATGAAGAAACAATAAGGGAAAAATACGGGTATGTTTGTTAATGTGTTTTGGGTTGGTTTGAAAAAAGTGTTCCAACGTGATATAGAGGTGAACACTGTTTTTAGAAGTGTTTTCTGCTGGGGTCCTCATTTGAGAAAATGTTTTCTATAGAATACACCTACTTATTTTGAGACCCAAATAAATGTAGAGCCCTACTTTTTTTTTTGATAAGTAAGAATTCATTAAAAAACGCAAAGGGACGCAACCGTAGTACACAAGAAGTATACAAAAGTGCCCCTAAACAGAGGAAAGGAAAGAACAAGAAAATAAAAAGTCAGCGAACAACAAACTACCCGGGCTATGCGCCGACACTCAAAGATATAACAAATTAAGCACCTTTCTACAAATAGCCCCAACCGAAACCTCCACATTCTCAAAAAGCCTAGAATTTCTCTCACGCCACAAGCCCCACAAAACACATAAAGGAACCTGCTTCCAAATAAGAGAGCCCTACTTTTAAAAAACTAAAGGGAAAAATGCTTTAGAGGTCCCTGACGTATCACTTTTTATCAGATCGCTACATAAGGATAAATTTTATCAATTTACTCCTTAAGGTTAGGAGAAATGCAAAGCAACAAAAACAATAAAAGAAAAAATTGTATCTTTAGTAAAGAAGCAAAATGCATGACCAATATGTTACATGCAATCTCATCTCAATGCTCTTGTAATGATTTAAGAGAAAAGAGCTACAAAATATTTAAAGTCTACATCCTAAGATCAACTGAAAAATGTGAACCTATTGATTTGTAATAAAACACATTTAATCGAAACTATCTGCCACACGTTGAACATGGTCAGTCCAAAGCCCGAAAAGAAAGACATGTAACCTTGCATAGGCTGCAAGGGCAAAACACTTAGCCAAAGTACTACCAGTATGAGTCCCAAAAATAAAGAGCATAAGTTGATCCATATAGCTGAATGCAATAGGGATAGGGCAATGAATGATCTTTTTCTCTGTTTTTAAACCCATTGAGAAGAATATTTTATTTATAAGTAACTCAATCTTATTAGAAAGCACAAAGGGGCGCAACGCAGGTACATAGGGAGTATGTAAGAGAGACACCCGCTTAGAAGGAGGACAAAGAACCCGAATCCAAAAAATTAGAAAAGCAAGAACTACTTGTAGTAGTCATCCACCCATTAACGATTTGGAACATAATATCTTTTATTTCTGCCATTGTTCTCATGCAATCTCCAAAGTTTCGGGAGTTACGTTCTCTCGAGATGCACCACATCATACAAAGGGGGGCCATCCTCCAGGCTTCTAAATTGTTGCGACTACCAAAGTGTCCTCTCCAACTTGCTAATAACTCTACCACCCATTGGGGCATTACCCACTCCATCCCAAAAAGAAAAAAAACCAAAGCCCACAAGCCTCTAGCTACTTCGTAATGGAGCAACAGATGATTAATGGATTCTCTGCTCTTCTTACACATGCAACATCAATCCATTACTATGACTTGCCTTTTTCTTAGATTATCTAGGGTCAAAATTCTCCCTAATGCTACTGTCCAAACAAAGAAAGCCACCAAGGCGCCATGCTTCTCCAAGTGCTCTTTCAAGGGAAAGAATAGCTAGCAGGGAGAATTAAGCGCACGATAAAAATACCTAACCTCGAATATTCACCTTTCCAACAAATACTATCCTCACCTCCTCTTCACAGCCCAATAGAGTACAAGAGGTCAAAGAATGAGGTAACCAACTCCATCTAATCATGAAGGCTCTGATGAAAAGGTAACGTTCCACTGATAGGTGTCATTTTTGAAACTTGCATATGGTCTGCAATCGAGGCCTCCTTAAAGTGAGCCATGCTAAACAACACTGGGAAGGCTTCCTTCAAGGTCATATCTCCAGCCCACACATTGTGTCAAAATTGGATCTAGGCTCATCTCCCACCTCAAATCTCACAAATCTGGAGAAATCCCCACCCCCCACTAATGTTTTCCCATACCCCCGCCCTGTAGGACCCAT
The DNA here is from genome assembly GCF_958979055.1 of Alnus glutinosa. Classification (NCBI taxonomy): domain Eukaryota; kingdom Viridiplantae; phylum Streptophyta; class Magnoliopsida; order Fagales; family Betulaceae; genus Alnus; species Alnus glutinosa. The sequence continues at coordinate 35,537,674 of NC_084889.1, forward strand.
GCACCGCATTAAAGCACATCCCAACCCCATAAGCTCTCGTATTTAGCTTCCACCACCGCTTTCCACAATGCCTCCCTCTCTGTAGCGTAACGCCAAAGCCACTTCCCCAACAAGGCTCGGTTAAACAAGATCAAATTCCTAACCCCCAAAACCCCCTAAAGACAACAAAGTACAAATCTTGGGCAACTGAATAGATGGAATTTAAACTCGTCACCGACTCCTCCCCACAATAAATCCTTCTAAATTTTCTCGATTCAGTTAGCAACTCCAACTGGGATGAGGAACAGGGGCAAAAATAAGTAGTCAAATTGGAAAGAGTGCTTTTGATTAGTGCAATCCTACTACCCTTTGACAGATAAAGCCTCTTCCAACCTCTCAAAAGAAGTTACATCTTTTCATTAATATCATTTTAAATAGATTTTGCCTTAAACGGAGCCCCCAAAGGAAGGCCTAACATCATCCACGGCACCAACAGGAACTAACTCTGATTTAGCCAGGTTTATTTTCAACCATGAAACAGCTTCAAAACATAAGAAAAGACACGCAAATTACAAAGATGCTTGGGATTAGCCTCACAAAGAATCAAAGTATCGTCCGCAAAAAGGAGATGAGACACATATCGTTCTCCTTGACCCCACCAAAAAACCAGACAAGAGCCCCCTATCGACAGTGGCAGACAACATTCTACTCAATCCCTCCCTAACAACAACGAACAACGGGAATAAAATGTCCCCTTGTCTCAAGCCGAGAGAACTATTAACAAAGCCATATGGAGTATCATTAACCAATACATAGAAGTGCACTGTAAATATGCATTGAGCTATCCAATCTCGTCATCTCTCCCATAAACCACATCTCCTCAATAGGTACAATAGAAAGTCCCAATTAACATGATCGTAAGCCTTTTCTAGATCCAATTTGCAAAGCACACATGGGACCCCAGATCTTATTATGCTATCAAGACATTCATTAGCAATGAGGATTGGGTCTAAAACTTGTCTCCCCTTGATAAAAACATTCTGAGACTTGAAAATGACCTCCAACACCACTTTCAACCTACTAGCTAGGACTTTAGAGATAACTTTGTAAACATTGCTCACAAGGCTGATAGGGCGAAAATCTTTGATACCCACCACCCTGGCTTTCTTAGGAATAAGGGCAATAAACGAGGCATTGAGGCTCCTTTCAAACTTACCCCGAGCATAGAACTCATGAAATACATTCAAACCCCCCAACAATGCTAGAAGAAAGCCAAATAAAAAGCCATCAAGGCTTGGGGCCTTATCGCCGTTTAGAGCTTTCACCACCTCAAAGACCTCACTCTCTTCAAATGCTCTTTCCAACCAAGAAGCCTCCTCCGCATCAACAGTGTTAAAGTGAGACTATCTAGTTTAGGCCGCCAATTCAACCGTGCAGAATAAATACGTGTCAAAACTGCAATAGATGTTCAAAGGAGCCTTTAACCACTAGGAATCCACAGTGTTGTTCCTTCTATTCGAATTTGCAATGCGGAGGAAAATTTTCGTATTCTTGTCTCCCTCTTCAGCCAAAGGGCCCTCAACTTCTATCTCCAACTCACTTCTTCCAAAAAAAAAAAACTAGTACTTTCCAATTCAATGGTAATCTCAATTTTTCTTGCTTTTTCCTCATCTAATAGGACTCTTTGTTGAAAATATTGGAAACTTAAAATAATTAAAATTTTCAAATGGTATTGATTTGTGGAACAACTTGTTAGTTGTTACAGTATATTAAAAAAAAAAGAAGAAGAAGAAAAAGAAGAAGAAGAAGAAGAAGATGCATAAAATATGGTCACAAACATGTTTTAAGTTTTTTTCTTTTTTTCTTTTTCTTTTTTAACAGTCTGAAAACCGTAAGTAGTAAACTAGTGACCAGAATTAAATATATAAGTTGAAGTAGATATTTTATTTAAAGCGTATGCCACAGATGTATTTGTGTGTGTGTGTGTGTGTGTGTGTGTGTGAGAGAGAGAGAGAGAGAGAGAGAGAGAGAGAGAGAGAGAGAGAGAGAGAGAGAGAGAGAGAGAGAGAGAGAGAGAGAGAGAGAGAGAGAGAGGCTTAGGATGGGATTTAGGCTGCCTCAGAGAAAGGTATCCCACTATCACACCCAAAAACCACAATTCAAGGGTTGCCAAAGTCACAGTTTTCCAACTGTGAACAGAATAAACAAACTATCAACAAATCAGTTAGCTAAGTATCATAGTAGTTGTATGCAAATCTGTTCTAAGTTGGGACACGCATTGGCTGATTAAGCCTAACCAATAATTAGTTTGAGGTGAAACTTTTGGATTTGGTATAACAAGCCTACGCCAATTAATGTAAACTTTCAGTCATATGTGCATATTTTGCTCAAAACTGTACTCATTATGTTAAAATATCTAACACTAGTACCCATTAAAGAAATATCCAACACTACTGAACTTATATTTGGAACTTAAGAGAGAGATTCTACAACATCATATCACGAACAACCAAGAGAACAATCTCCAAACCTAGTCATTCCCCATGCTTCTTCTTTTTATTGGTAAAAATTCAGACCATTCCTGAACTAAAGTGTCATCCTTGAGCAGGGGCCACACTAATCTTCTCTATAACATTCCAGTTTTATCAGGTGTCCCCAAAGGAACCATTCCCCATACTTCTAAGATAGTAATAGTAGAGTAAACTACTAATTTTCTCGATTCATTGATTCTTTAGTCCAAAATGCATACTCTTATGAATATTTGATCCATGAACATTGTGAAGAAGTCAATAAGAAACAGAAGCCAAACTATCTCAAGCTTGGGTTGAACACTTTGGATGGGTTGGGAGGCAGGCAGATTGACTGACCCTAAGGCGAAATTGGAGGCCGCTTTTGGAATGTTGTATGAGTTCAGTACCGTAGTTAAAATTTTAAGAATCCCATCAGCTAAATCTAAAATCCCAGCTCCTAAAAATCATAGGGCTATCTGCTAGAATGGTGCTCAGTTCCCTAGTCCATCGCAAGACTATTTTCTTGAAAAATATTGAAACTCTAGTAAATATTATTTGCTAGCAAGAGTACCCAAAATCAAAGAATTAATAGCAAAAATTAAAAGTTTTTGATAGTCTAGCAGCAAAAATTACAAGCAGAGTGCGAAAACGGCATTGAAAAGTCATGAACCCTAACCCTAAAAACCATTAAAAGATATATAGAGAGCGAGAGAGAGGAATTGGGAACACATTGCCTGTAGAAGGAGGACGAGGGAGGAGCAAGCAACGAATTGGCGAGCGAGAGGGAACTTGGAGATGAAGTCCGAAGCGATCTCGTCCAACGGCATTTGCTCCGATTTCAGCAGAGCGTAGAGCGTCTTTGACTCGTCGGCGCTCAGCGTCTTCATCATCCCCTTTTGCCTTTTCCTTCTTCCAGAAACCCAGAGAGAGAAGATCCGTGTTCTCGCTGTAACCAAACACACGCCACGGAACTCTGCTACTGATTTTTGAAACCGGGCACAAAGAGAAAGAGAGATTCAATTCTCTACAATCAGCTCCTTTTCTTTTTTTCTTTTTCTTTTTTTTTTTATTTTAAAGTTTCAGCTCGTTATTACTTTCCAGTACGGGTGGTCATTTGTTTTTGCATTTTGGGTTTATTAGCTTAACCCTAATTTTCATTTATTTATTTAATTAAATGAGAAAAAAAATTAGTGCTATTTTTTTTTTTTATAAGTACATGCTATATTAAAAATTATTAATCTTAAATGTCGTATGTTCGATTTAAATCACAATCAATATAAGATTATATAAATAAATCTTAATTTAACTCATTTAATTAAATAAGTATTTACATCTAACTCAACTTGAGAATTCACATTCATTTTGAATATATATCAATCTAATAAATAATGAATTTAAATAAGATATTTTGAATCTTTTTGAAATAAACTTTGTCCACTAATTAGCATGTAATTTTAATCATGATAACCCTAATGCTTTAAATTTTAAATTAGTAATAGTTCTAAAAAAAAATGATAGATCAATTTCTTTCTACATATCCTATTTATATCCTCAAATATTTGTTAAGTCACAATTCATTTATTACATGAAGAAAAAAAAAAAAAAAAAACCTTGAGACCCTATCAATTTTTATAAGAACACACTTTTATAGATACTTTTTATTGGAATGCATAATTATTGTCCCAAAAAAAAAAACACACAACCCAAAGAAATCAAATTTATTAGTGTTAATGCCGAAAAATTAATAGTGACTACCTATGCTTAATTCTTGATTCGAGATCCTTACAGAACAGTCAAAGATCAGGGTGGTGAGCCATTTATAAATAACTGTTAACCGCCTAGGGATTAAGTGGAGGTGGTTAACGGTTTTAAAGGTAAGCAGAGGAGGTTAGCGATTTTAGGGGTAAGCGGAGGCGGTTAATAATCACTAACCGCCAAAATTTATATATATATATATATTCAAAAAAATATATATTAAAAATTTGTTTCTATTTGGTTATTTAGATTTGAAATGTTTTGGTTTTGGGTTTGTTTGTATTTCATTATTTGGATTTGTATTTTTTTGTAATTGATATTTTGAATTTGTATTTAGATTTGCTAATTTTGTACCAAAAGCCCTTCAAAAAAAAAAAAAAAAAAAAAAAATTGTACCAAAAGGTCCAAAAATTATTTATTTTTTTTATGAAAAAATTAAAACATGCCTAAAGCCCAAATTAAAAAGTGGTTTTCAAACCGCCAATTATATACATAATAACCATTAACTGCCTATGCAAATGCGGTTGTAGTTGTTAAAATTTAATAACTGCCTCAGGCGGTCGCGGTTAAAAGGTTTAGCCAATAATTGTTAACCGTAACCGCTTGTACACACATAGTCACCAAGAGAGGAATGGGGTGACGGCACCACCCATAGTGCTTAAGACAGTAAGAAAATAAATGTGATAATGAGAAAATAGATGAAGATTAAGGCATAAGAGCATACATAGTCTAGTCTCATATTGACTTTTTATATACTAAATATCATCTATGTTATGTGCCTTCGTCAGGCAATTTTTCATTAATTCTGTCACTCATTAATGGGTTGTCTTTTTATAAATTATGTTATACGTTGCTTTCTATATATGATCATTCTAACGTGTGCTCCAAGTAAGTTGTGTTATGGGCCTTGTTCAGGACTTTGAACTAGGCCTCCATTCCAGCAACCCCCATTCACTTTGGCCATAGGTGTGGGCCAACAAGAATAGGTAAAAGATCCATTCCAACAATCTCTCTCTCTCTCCCTCCCTCCCCCCCCCCCCCCCCCCCCCCCAAATTTCGCCATGAGTATGGGCCAATGAGAATGAAAGTAAAAGATATATTTTAGCAACTTCCTTCCCTTGGACAACAAGTGTGGGCCAACATGAATGAGAGTAAAAGATTTATTTCAATATATATATATATATATAACAACTGTTTATATTACTGTTTAAATTCCCAAAGCATGGTAAGCCATGTATAAATAAAGAACTCCAACTATGGTTCAGTGGCGGTGGATGCTTGAGGATGCGTACAAAATTTTGGATTTTTTTTTTATAAGGTGCTTTCAATTTGATGCTCCGTTTATTTCAGCGTAAAATGATTTCTGCATTTTTCGGTGTTTGGTAGGGGCGAAAATAATAGTCAGCTGGAAATGATTTATGTTTGACAAAAAGTGATTAATAAATTTCGGAAAATATTTTTCGAAGACGCCAGACGCATTCAACCTCTTTTAAACGACATAATCGACCTTCACGTTCAAGCAGTAGACCATCACCGAAATCTTGCGGATATCGAAATCCGACAACATCCAGTCAATGTCGCCAGAAATCGGCGACGGAATCCGACCATCTTCACCGGAATCCAGTCAACCCAGATTCTGGCGATCAAACTGGTCGTATTCCGGCCATTTGGCTAGAATCTGGCCAGAACGGCCGGACAGATCTAGCCATAATATCCCAGTTAGAACTGGCGGTCAGATATGGCCAGAAAATCCAGGCAAAAATGGTCGGATTCTAGCGGTTATGGCAGGATTCCGGCAATTTTGGCCGGAATCTGGCCCCTTTCACCAGAATCCGGCCAACCCAGATTCCGACAAAACTGTCCGGATTCCGGCCTTTTATCTCGCATTCTTACTATAGTAGCCAGAATTAGATAAAAGTGGTCGAAATCCTGTCGGTCAATGACGGAATCTCATCACCTTTGATTTTTATATTATTTTACATTAATATTTATATGTTTTGAATAAAAATATAAAAAATATTTGTGATTCTCCGTACGCGCCAAACACCGAAAAATGCTTTCGACAAAAAATATTTTCCAAAAAAATGACTTCCCTGAAATCAATTTACGTCTAAACAAATAGAGCATTAAAGTCTTTTGGTGTTATAATTTGGTACGACATGTTGTTAATGAAAAGGTTCAAAAGACCTAATTTATGTGAGATTGGATCCTTTCCATTTCATTTGAAATGGAGATGATCCATTTAATTATAAAGTATGGGTATAATTGTCTTTTTACATTTTCATAAAATGTGAAAAAACAACTATACCCCTGATTTATAACTAATTTAACTCGTGTATTAATAATAATGTATAACTGAATCCACAATCTATTACGGAATACATTGATATTATTTAAATTTTTTAAAAAAATTTGTCGACATTAACTTTAAATACATCAAAATTAAATCATAATCATGAAATTGATATTGTCGACCTTATTCCTTTCAATGAGGAAGAGCAGAAACATTACAGCAAACATGGCCCTACTCCGGCAAAAAAAAATCCCCCTACCCCAAAGAAGGGCTCCTATCCCAACTTGTTATTGGGCTGGGAGAATAGGGTGGATCCAATTATAATGGATCAGGATCCCGTTATTCACGGATTTAGTTATAGCATTTATTGCAACTTCCTTAAAGGAGGTCTATTATTTAAGTGTTAGGAAAAATTTCAAGAAAGTTACAAAAATCTCTCTATAGCAGCTTCCTTAAAATTTTCATTGGAAAAGTACGATTCACTTTCCATTCAATTGTTTATTCATAGAATATATTATATTTCTCTTATTTTATATTATTTTTTCTACTTTTAATTAAAGTAAAAGTAAAAAAATAATATTTTAATGATATAGAAAAAAAAATTGAAAGGAAGCTGCTATATAGTATTTTTTTTATTTTTATAAAAAAGTAAAAAATAATTTTATTTTCTATATTTAAAAAAAATAATTAAAAAATTGCTAGAAATGCTCTCATCCATTATCGGTCTTCCGAGTTACGAGTAGTCAAAGCCTCCTAGGCCACACAGGAGTAGTAGTCCAGTAGATTACGCGTTAATAAGGAGCGAGGATAATTTCGTAATTTAGGAAGCCGCCCGTCGACATTTTTTAGCTTCCCCTTCCTCCATCTGCAATCATTGTCGTCCCCAGACTCTTTCGTCTCCGAGGGAAATTTTGTCTGCTTCGTCTCTCTCTGAAGATTATATGGATAAGAGATGCAGAATCGGTTCGTGGGAGCGTGTAATTGCAAAAGTTCTGTATTTTCTTGTAATTCCGTCGATATCTGAACCGTCCGATCGATCGACGCCTTGGGTACCACCGTTCCTGCCCAAATAACACCCACCGGAAAAGAACGAAAAAGATCAACACAAGCTGAAAAGGTATTTAGTTCCTATTTCTAATCTACTTGTTGTAATTTTTTTTGTTCAGATTCGTTTGCTTTTGGGAATTATTTTTTAGATGTATGAAACGGAATTTCCATTAGTGGCAGCTCTTGGCGACGGCAAAGATGTCACGGGGGAGGGGTAAATCTGGTGGCTGGACCGCCTTTGACCTGAAGCAGCGACAGAAACAAGGCCTTGAACCCGATATTCTCAACGACCCCTTCCCACCTCTGGTCCCCTGTCAAAAGAAGTTGCTCACAAATAATAACAGTGATGACGATAAGCCTTCCTCATCTCTGCTCCTTCCGTCTGTACATTTTCCAGCTTTGACAGACGAGAAGAATGGGAAATACCAAAAACCGGCAAAAAAACTAGTCGGTGATTCTCGTGGCCCGTCTAGCAATAAGGAAAACGACCGCGTTTTAGCCGTTCCGAAGCTCCAAGAGCTCCACCCTTGGGCCGACAATAGCCTGCTTCAGGATGTCTTGGCTGCTGCGGATGATAATATGGACAGGGCCTCGTCGTTGTTGAAGGCAATGGTTGCCAATTATGACGGCTTTGAAGACAACGGACCACCAACAAGCAATGCGGAGGTCGATTCTACTTCTTTGGGAAAGACCATGACTATGACTATGAGCCTCGCTGATCTTGAGGACTCTCTCAAATACAACGGCAAGGAATTGGTTGAGGAAGACGATTCTTTTGGGAAAAAGCTTTCTGATGGTGATGAGACCATTGACCAAAAATTGAAGTCTGTGCCCATCGAACCCGAGTGGGAAGAGGATGACTTATACTTGATCCATAGAAAAGATGCGTTGAAAATGATGAGGTACGTATGAATATGGCGGCATGTATAACTTGCATGGTCAGGATGATGTATCGTGAAAATAGTATGGTCTTTGATCACCCACCATGTATATATAGACAGTACTGAGATTTCTTGAATGAACAGGTCAGCGTCCCAGCACTCAAGGGCGGCCACAAATGCTTTTCTAAGAGATGATCATGTTTCTGCCCAACACCACTCTCTCAAGGCTCAACAACACCGGTCGGCTGCTGAAGGGCTCAATGCCAAGGCAGCCAAGGAAATTTTTAGTATCAGGAATAGCGGCAACGATTTGTGGAAATTGGACTTGCATGGTCTTCACGCAGCAGAAGCTATTCAAGCCTTGCAAGAGCGTCTGCAGGAGATTGAAACCCAAGTGCACCCAAATCATTCTGTATCTCCGAAAAGGGTCTCTTCATCACTTGACTCCTTTACTCTCACGGATGCAGAAAAGTTAGATATACAACAGGCACCATCAAGGCAGAGGCCAACATCATTACAGGTCATAACGGGTAAGCCAATGCTATTCTTCACACACACGTTTCCCATCGGCCGACATGACGTATTTTAGATGGAGCTATTTGCTATTTGGGTTTTGCATTTATGCATGTGTGTCACCACTTAAAACACGTTACATCTGATGTCAAATAGATAGATGCGAAGAATAGGATTACTCAACTATTTGCTATTCGACTTTTGCATACATGGATGTGTGTCTCCATGTGCCATTTGAACGATAATATGATATCATGTTATCGGCTCTTAAGAGGGGTTGCAAAGCTTTACCTCTTCTGAGTAGTTTAGGATGCAAGACACTTGTTCAGAGCGAGCATGTTGTCTCAACTTTCTTCTTTAAAATTCGGGCAGCCTTGCAACAACAGAGAATTCCAATCCGAGCTATTTAACCTTACAAGTCCCTTATTGTGATTAAGGCTGTTATAAAAGATTGCGTTTACTCCTTTAACTATTTTCTTTTTTGTTCCATGTACTTTCCAAATCTATTTGGATGCTGGGGTCCAAGTGTCCAACTAGAGAAATTGTTGGGTGCCTGCATTGAATTTAGTTCACGAGCCTGTGACATTCCCAACTGTCCCAAGTTAATATAGTTTGAAATGTGAACTCCTAGGATCCTTTCATTTTAATATTGACAGGATTTAATGTTGTTATTGGACTCTGTAAATAATGTCACGTCCATAGTTGTATGACAGTGACACTAATTTGCTGCTGTCTACTCCTACAGGTATAGGGAATCATAGCCGAGGACATGCTGCAATTCCAACAGCTGTGAGGAGTTACCTTAGTGAGAACAGGTTGAAATTCCTCCTTCCTTGCAAAATGAAATCTTTAGAAGTTTAGATATGTTATATTGTAAATGAGCACTAGTGTTATTGGTGCAGATATCGTTTTGACGAGTTGAGGCCAGGGATGGTAACAGTTCGGCCCAAGTTCCGTCACCGGTGATTGGTGAAGTAACCGATCTCTTGTTCCCTTCCGTCCCAAATTGATGTGTAGTTTATTCTTTCAAGGATTTTCGTACCTGCAAGAAGCTTGGGTGTTACTATTTCTTCCAGTTTAGGACAAATATTGGCAATAGGAATCTTGTTTTGTAGAATTAACTGGCTTGTATTACTCCACTCCTTTTACTTTATAAAAGCTCCAACTTTAGTATGATTTCTAGCCATTTGGAATTCCCACGGGTTATAATTGACTTGATTCAGAATCACTGGATTTGGATGGATGGTTCTCTGATTAAAGGGAGTAATTCGTGCTTGCATATTGAATTCAAGACATAGGCCTATAAGAATATAAAAGTACCATAATCTAATACATTTAATTAAATGATTAGACCCTCAACCTAAATCTGTTAATTTCATATTGAATTCAAATTGTGTCAAAACATAAGTATAAAACTATATAAATTAACTTTAATCCAACTTAATTAATCATATCAAATCTCTTTATCCTATTCTACAAATTTCGTGTTGGATTCACAATTCATTTCAAAAATTAATAACCTCAATTCTTACTAATATTATATATCTGAATGAAACGAGTAAGGCTAACTAAGTCCAAGCGTGTTTACGTGCCAATTTAGTCTTTGCAAATGGCCTTCCCTTCCTTTTCCTTTCTCTTTCTTTTTGATTCATGTTAAAAGTCAGTTCTTACAAAACTAAGATCTTCTTGTACAACTCCTAACAGATAGGTGCTATTATGATCATGTTCAGATAGAATAACCAAAGTTAATCTTGCCTTTTTTATTAGAAAAAGAAAAAGAAAAAGAAATCCATTAATCCCAAACTGTCATAGACTAGGGTTACTTTTCTGTTTGGTCCAAAAAAAAAAAAAAAAAAAAAAATCCCAGACTCATTTTAATATAACGTGAAGTAATGCCAAAGTCTGACAGAAATTTCTTAAAGAACCATTCCCCCCCCCCCCCCCCCCCCCCCTAAAAAATAAAATAAAATAAAAAGCAAAAGTAAATACATAAATTACACGTTTTGTAAACTTTAGGTCTCTCTAAATAAACGAATGGGGGAATATCCATAAATGTTTAGGTAATCATCATTGGGAAAAGGGTCATTTGTTTTGTGCAATGGCTAATCCAATAGATAATGTAAGATGGCTAATGCATTATGCAGGCCTCTTACTGTCCAACGCTTCCTTGAGTTTTCTCCCTAACGCATATGCCAACGGAGGAGGTACGGCATTTCCGATCTGCCGGTGCTTGTGTTGGATATTACCAGCAAACTGGTAGCTATCTGGGAAACCCTGCAATAGAGTGAATTCTTAAGTGACTTGATTGAATTGTGGATTTGTTGGTTCAGTGTAATTAGTTGTTGGTACCAAATATGTCCGTGTTCCCAAATAACCCTAAGAATCCATTTGGGACTTCGTTAACTACTTTTAGTACATAAAAAGTTGTCAAGCAAAAATGAATGTTTGGTAAAAACCTTAAAAAAACACTTTCTTTTGCTCTTAAAAAGCAAAACACTGTTTTGAGAGAAGCTTGAAAATGAAGATTTTTCTATAGATAAAAGTTTTATTTCCCAATGCAATTCCAAACAGGTCCTTAATAGGTTTCAGGAAAGAGTAAAATGTTTATCTCACATCTTCCTTTTTATTGGATTGAACACAGCTCTTTGACTTCATCACATCTTATAATTAATTCAAAATAAATTTTAACTCCAAAAAGATTTCAATTTCTCATGTTTGTTGAAACCCATGTTTTCCAGTTTCTTTTGATGGCAATTAGGTAATGATCAAAGGACATTGAATTCTTACTTGCGATCGGGCACATTCACGAACTGTAAGGATCCTGTCCTGCTCAGGATGAAAGCACATCCCCACCTTACCCATTGGTTGAGGGTCTGTGATGGACGTTGGGAAGTTACCTTCCCAATCCAACCTCCCAAACAGCCCCTTCCACTGATTGTGTCGCTTGGCCGTGTTCGGTAGGCACCATGGTATCAAGTCAACAATTTGTCCAGTAGACAGTTTTATCTGCATTTTACAGGAACTGTAAGTTGCATATACAAAAATATTGAGCTCGACAAACTCAAAAGTAGGTTAATAACAACCTCAAAACTCCAGTAATTATGTTAGTACCTTTTCATCTGGAAGGTCATGCCAATCAGAACCTGGCCGCTTTGGAATTTTCTGACATCGAATGAGATTAAGCTCATTCATTTCTTTTGATATATGATCGGTCAGAAGAACCATATTCCCTCGAATTTTCTTTTGAAACCATGACACAGGGTCATTTTGATACTGAGCAACAAAAAGGCAGACAATAAGATTAGCTAAAGGCCAGTTACATATTAGTTAGTCTAAGGGAGTACATACAACTACTAGATATACCTCAAGATTTGTCTTAGAGGCACCATTCCCTACAGCTGGGAGATCACCAATTGTATCTCTTACAGTTATTGCACGGAAAGGGGCTCCACTTGCTGTACTACGAGCAGCAGCATACTGCAAATTTTCCGATAATGTTATTCTCAACTCCGGGGCAGCAAAGACATGCATTGGCTCTGGCCACTCTGGGAGTATCTCTTCAGGGGAGGCTGCCCATATAAATGCACGTTTTCGTGACTGAGAAACACCATAAGCTCCAGCTTCCAGAATACCAAACCTCACCTTAACACAGACAAAATCAACATCCATAAGCTCCAGAAACACATGCACATTAACCCAAATGCATACACACACAAACATATACCGCTAAAATACATGCATGAACATGTCTACCTGATAACCCATCTCAAGAAGTGAAGCAAGAGTTAAACGGAATGTCTGCCCTTTATTGAAGGACACGAAGTTCCTCACATTCTCTAGAAGGAAATACTTCGGCCGGAAGTAATCAGCAAAGGATAAGAATGCTAAGATCATTTCACACTGAACTTTACTCCAAGTGCTTGTATTGAACCTATTCATTCCAGAGAAACCCTGGAAAAATGCAGCTTTTGTTAAGTGTTATCATCCAATAAATGGCCAAAGATGTATTAGATATCAATGATAGGTGGATAGGAGAAAAAGATGCCAACATCTGCACAAACCTGACATGGAGGCCCTCCGTTTATAAAATCTACTTGACCTGGAAGTGGTAAATCATTAATATCCTTCTCCTTAAGAGATGCAGCAAGCTCTGCAGCTTCAGAAGTTGAAATACAGTCATCTGCATCCCCACACTTTTCCATCACAGCCCTGTATTACAACAGAATAACAGGTCACTCAAAAATTACATTGGGGGGGGGGGAGGATTATCTCAATGCATTCACTTTACCTAAGAATAACGTTGCAGTTATTAATGAACATGGCTGACTCCGGATGATTGAGTTTAAAGGCATCTCCAGCAGGTTCTTCATACTCAATTGCCCACTTGGTTAATGAGACACCTGCATTGTTGGATGCAGCAAATAGCCCTTCATCAAATGCTTTAATAATAGATATGATTAAATTCAATAGTATAGCATTTGAAAGAAATATAGAAAAGAGAGTTGGGTTACCAGACTGCCGCAGTCCCTCCGACAAGCCACCACAGCCAGCAAAAATATCTAATGTTGCCAAACAATTTTCCTGGGATGCTTCACTTTGTTTATCATATCCTACATTATCTTCCCCCTCTTTACACTTTCCTTTTTTCTTTCTAGATGCAACATGTCCATCCACATCCCCAGTTGAGTATCTTAGTTTGGTATGAGCTGGCAACTGTCCACAAGTGATGGGAAGAAAATTTATACTTCAATAGAGCAACACTTTTTTTTGTGCATCCAGCAAATGGTCCACTAATATAATTTGCAAAAGTTAAAGCAGCTTTGGAATCATAAAAAATGGTTTAACGTAATTTCCATTGGTTAATCAAATTTGTAAGTGTGTGACACTAAAAAAGGGAGTAGAAGACTGAGCACCTGCTTGAGGGACCCCTTAGAAGGATCATACAGACGTTCACAAAAGAAAACTTGTTGGAAGATGGCAGGAGCGTCGCATGCTGGAATATCATTCTTCTTTCTGACTTCACATTTACCTTCAATATTTTCAACAGACAGCACATGCATTTCTTCACTGTAGTAGACCTGTAAATTCAGACCATAGGAAAAGCCTTAAAATCAAAAGCTATAAGAAATCAAGGATAAAAGTATAGGTGAATACATGGAATACAAATATAAGATAATCAAAGTATGACAAATAGAAAGCTCATAGAGGTATGCGTTGTACTTAGAATAACATTATTTTCTTGAAGGAGCTCTTACTTCGCGAATGTCAGAGCAGTATGCCTTCTCAATTGAAATGTCCTCTGGTCTGAAAAATCTTCTGACTTTAACCTGTGTATATTTTTCTTCAATTCGTTTGGTTTCCTTTGTGACAATGATCTCCAACACTTGGCACACAACATAAGGTTTCAAGCCTACATTCCTCCCACCCTTGAAAGTTAGATGCTCCATACTTTCCCCAGAAAAATTATGGGGGCCAACATAGACATAATCATTAACAGAATACTCAGTTCCCTGGTATACAAAACCAGTCCGAGATGAATTCACCTTAAATGTTTCCTTGTCTTTCTGTGCTTCTTTTATTTGGCAAGAGTGGCAGAAGCCAGACCCTAGACCAATAGTTTCAAAGGGAAGACTACAGAAAGCACCTCTCTCCGGCCAATACAAGCTTTTACAGTAATATTCAATCGGCAATCCTTTCCTCTTCCTATCTTCTGCTCGAGCTCTATCAACTTTATCAGCATTAGCATTATCCTTCCTATGCTGATGTCCCCATGGCACTAAGCGAATATCCACAACAATGGCCTGTTTAATATCCTCCAACCCCATCGTCAAGCATTCATTTGTCAGAAATACCTCCCTCTCATTTGCAGCATTGCCAAGAACAGTCTGAGATCCTCGATTTATAATTCTTCCATGGAACATTTTGATTCCATCCAATGCTTCAAACATGTACTCCACAAAATACATCATGGGAAGTTCATACGATTCATTGTCTTCCACTATTACAGCACCCCCCACAGCAATCGCATCACCATGAACAAAGGCATTTTTATAAAGCAATTCACCAGAGCATGTTTTTCCAACAGGCTCCCCAATCCATCTTATTTCTTTATTCATTGAGCACAATTTAGCTGTTCTTGATATTGCATGAGGTTTCTGAGTTCCCTCTGAAACTACTAGCTTCTCCTCTTCATTATCATCTTCTTCATTTTCGTCTTGCTCCTCAACTTCGTCCTCCTCTTTCAAATCAGAAGTAGTTTCTTCTTTTAAATCCTCTGGCGAGTAATTTGAATAGTATTCTCCCCAAATTCTGTTGATTAGCCTTGTTGTTGTAGCCTGCATAACCTTCCTCTTCGATTGCACAGGTCCCATTGCTGCTCTTGGATTCAAATTTGCTTCACTCTTTTGCAGAAGCTTTTTCTTCTTCACTAACCATTTGGTATGATGTCTCTCCTCCATTTTATTTGTAAGACCAATCACAAATGCACACCTTTTAATCTTCTCATCTGGATATTCTGCAAACAGCTGCAGTATAATCTGTCCATGGACAACTACATATCTCTCAACAGCTGCTGGATCAGACGAAACGTACGCACCATGATCCTTCTTGAACTCAGACAGTCTCTTGATGACATCCGCAAAAGAAAGCCGTGCAACTCGACTCTGCTCTTTCAACAATGTGATGGTACTTATTGCAAGCCTGGCTGTTCTCAAAACCGTTTCATACCATGGAGCGTACTGCTTTGACGGCTTGCCAAGTCTATACCTAAAGAAAATTCAAGAAATCAGACACATTGTTGACATATACTTCATATTATTTAGAATGACTTCTTCAATTTTTCCCCCTATTTAGGTACAAAGCAAGTAAGCTATTCCTGGCTTTTATAATGTGCATAGGTATCCACAGATATCCCACTAATTGTACGGAGAAGTTATAAAATTGCAAATACTTTGTGAGGTCAACATACACTTTTAACATGAAATTATCCCAACTTCCATATTTATTCATGTGTATCCCACTTCTATAGAAAAGAACACTACAAGAAGATAATTATGACACTGTTTAATGTGAGAAAAGAGGCATCATACCAGGCCATGTCCGTACGGATTGAAATGAAAACCATTGATGACCCAAATTCAATCATCCATTCCTTTATTGCACTCAAATAAATTGGAATACCATCAGCATCTTGTGCTCCTGAACCACATGAAGAGGACTGATTAGGATTCGTATCAAGGCAGAATCCACTTCCATCATCAGAAGTCATAACCCCTGACCCAAAGATAGTGACATCAATATCTGTACATGGTTTCATCGGAAGAAGTTCCAAGGGAATCAACCTCAAGTCTGAATTGTAGAGCGACCAATTATGAAGCATGCTTCGAGGGAGTTGATCAGAGTCACATATGATATCACTGTCAAAAACTATGAATTCATCAATTTCTTCTAGAGAATTCTTGTAATAAGCAGGTAGAGGGTAGTCATTTGCAATTTCATCTTCATTAATTTTAATGTAGAATTTGCTTGGCGTGGAGGCCAAACCCTGATTTTTCTTCTGCTTCATTGACTGCCAGTACTCTTCTTCTTGCAACAATCTTGCCAACTTTACATCCTCATTTTCCTCCAGCGTAGATTTGGATGAACCAGATTGATTCTTTTTGTTCTTTCCATCTTCCGATTTTAAACCAATGGTTAAACTCCCACCTGTAGATGGTGCTTTTGCTTCCTTAAAGTTTCCACGCTTGCTACTCGCATCTAGTAGCGCAGCAAGAGCAGGGATCTCTGCAAATATCTGATCATTCTTCTTTGATGTCTCATCCAAACCTGCCAATTGGTTATAAATAAACTCACCCTGAGAAAGAACAAAGTCCCTGATAGATACCCCACCAGAAAAGTGCTTGCTTCCACTAATTGAGCGAACAACTCCAGCAAGCAACTCGTCAAGACTGGAGTCAGGGTTCCCTCCAGAAGATCTCGACAGCTTTTTATAAACCTCTACACAAGCACGGGCCTTTGCAAAGAAATGGTCATAAAATTTCTTGTAGCTACTTGCAGGTTTACGACAATCATAATCGGCAATATCAGTCGAAATCCATACCACAGGAGTACCATCTTCATAACCAGAGATGTCCCACGATTCTATCCGTCCAAAGCCTTCACACCTGACACCCTTTTCCTTTTCCTTGTCTGAACTTTCTTCAAGAGGCAATATAAGACCAGAGATAAACATGTCATCAAGTTCCAACATCTCAAGTGGCTGTGGGGCACCATTTTCATCATGCAAGATAAAATCAGTCAGCCTTCTATTCGGGCGCCCATCATCTTGCCCAGAAGTCATGCGTACAGCCAGAATCTCTTCCTCTGCAAACTGATCCTTCTTTGTTTCAACAAGACAAGACTTCTCAGATATGCAAACAGACCGCTCCTTGAAATTTCTGCATGCAGAAGCTCGCTTTGGCAGTTTCCTAGAACCAGCTGGCTCTTCACTACACTGGGACACATTTCTTTTCTTTTCTTTTTGGCTAGTTTTTGCTGCCATTTTAGTGTCAGAAACTGCAGACTTTTGCTTGCTCTTCTTTTTCTTCATTCCTACGATGAAATACCATAAAAAATTATCAACCGAAAGGGCATAGCTTTAAGGTGCATTGAAACCAGAGGTTGGTTTCAGACTACAAAACGTTCAAGAAATATAATCTTTTTTTAGAGAACAGAGAAAAGAAGGACCACGCATACTCGATCGAGATTTGTAGAAGTCAAGTCACAAAGCTGATGTCTTGAGGGAAAGCACATCCAAAATCCACCCCCACCCCCCCCCCCCCCCCCCCAAAAAAAAAAAAAAAAAAAAAAATCCAATGTTTTCATCTCTAAAACCCCTTTTCTAAATCAAAATCATAGCTCTAAAGATCAAAATAGCAAACAGGAAAAGAACCCATTATTATACTACTACTTGTATCTATGCCTTTGCAGTCACCTATCAAACACAAAGGCTATATTAAGAAATAACTGCATTGCCATTCATTCAAATGAAACTTACCAAGCAGGAGTAATCAAGCAAATCCTCAGAATTAAAATAAAATTGGAACACGACCTAGTACACACACACAAAAGAAGAAGAAGGAAAACCTTCGACCAACGATAGACAGACCCTAATAACTTCAAATCCGTCCCACCAACCCACGAAAAAAGAAAAAGGCAAAAATAAAAGCCCTTAAAGCCACAATAATTAATGGGCATGGAAATTTATACAATGGGAGCAGAAAATCAACAATTTAAAATTGAACTTTATTTTATTTTCATGTGTACCTGAAACTGAAGGATCAGAAACGGCACTAACGGGGGCTTCGCCATTAGGAACGGAGGAATCCAAGAGTGCTGCAGATCCCATCTTTTTTCAGTTTTTTTCTCGGAGTTTCTCAGACTGAGAGCTGTGTATTTGGGGACTCCCTCTTCCTCTTCTTCTTTGTTGCCTTTTTCTGGTTTTGAAGGTTTTAATCAAAAGAATATAAAGAGACAGCAGTGAGAGTGGCGGGAACATTGCCTTTTTGGTTTGGCGCCATTTGCCAAAATCCCCAAATTCAATGCAAAAGTGAAGCGCGAGTCCACCTCGCTTTCACTCTCTCAACATGTAAATTGTGTTCTCCTTCCCTACAGCCTTTCCTCTTTTTTTACAGTTTTTTTTTTTTTTTTTTTTTTTTTTTTTTTAATGACCCGTATCAAGTCAATGCGATCGACCCGAAAAAGTAAAAACACATATTCGTGAACTCGATCTCGGCTCAAGCTCAAATCGAACTTTATAACCATGAAAAATGTGACACTTCTAAATTTTTTGTTTCTAAAAGTTATTCTCTAAGGGATTAGTATTGCGATACATTTTAAAATAATAAATCTCTTAAGATTTTGAAGTATTATCTGAAAACTATTTTAAAAAAAAAAAAAAAATTGAAAAAAATGTAGCATTTTTCTCGCTATTTGAACAAGATGTAGATAGCAAATAAGTCTTAGAGTTGCCCAATTAGATTAAAGGCTTGCTTGTAAAGCCTTTCAAAAAAAAAAAACCCTCCTCTAAAAAATTCAAGTATGTCTCCTCTTTCTAACGAATCCTTTCGCCCTTTTTTTTAAAAAAATTTTATTTTATTTATTTAAGACAAAATTACTAACTTGATCCCGCTCACTAAAGGCAGGTGCCACTTCAGTAGTTCTCTTGTTTTGCAGGAAAGACGCAACCCAATCCGGACATGAGAAATTTGGCATCATCATAACCCGTTCGATAAAAATCAACCAAGTTCAAACTCAAGCTTTAGATTCCAACTTTTTTTACTAGGCAAATTAACATTAATTCTAACTTATAAAATTGCTAGTGTATGTATGTATTACTAACATATTAACATTTATAGCACATATATTTTTAAAATAAAAAAATAAATAATAATAATAATAAAAAAAAAAAACCACTGGAAGACTAGGGTGTCTCGAATCATTTCTTTAGAATTTTAAGGCTGGTGAGTTTCTCGTGGTGTTTCAAATGCGTCTATGACTCCATATACATTGTCCTCATGGCTTAGAAGACTCAAATTTCCTCGCAATATCCGTACGACTATACGACTGAGAGCGTGTTTGCCTCTCTAAAACAAAGTCGTCACTTCTACTAGTCCAAAAACCAACGGTCGACCATTCAGTTGATCTACTCCTTGAATTGAGGATTGAGTCCCAATATGTGCTCTGGCATGAAGTCATGCCGTGTCAGAATCCCAACAATTGGAGGCCTCTGCAATGTGTTAAAAAAGTCAGTACAAATATAACTTTGTAAGGTCACTGGCAGGCGCTTCCAGGCATATCTTCCCCAAGTTTCAATCTTTCATCATCTACTACAAACTAATCATCAAGAGAGAGAGAGAGAGAGAGAGAGAAACTTACCCCTTGGCTCTTTGGTACCACACACATGTGCCTGAGACCAAGTTGCCGAAAGAGAATTGCGGCTTTGGCTAGTGACATCGTCTCGACCACCGTGTATGGGGATGCATTTGTAATAGGATGAAGATCAACATACATCTCCATCTCTTCCTCTTCAATATCTAGATCCTCAAGTTTGATTCCCTTACCAGAGCCTGCCTTGGCAAAATCAAATGCAGCAAATCTTTGAAACAAATCATCTCCAGTAACCACCCTATCCTCTGAAAAATTCTTTCCGCTCAGCAAAACTAGCAAATGAGACCTCAAAACAACCCCGCACAATTCTGGTGCATCCGAGAAAGGTGGTTCATCAATCACGGGGAACCCATTATGCCCTGTTGTTTTCAAAGCATGTAATATATTCCCCACCTTTTCAACACCAGAAAAGGTGACCAATGGACCGGAAACAACATCACGTGCCGCCAAATGCCTCATGCAAGGTTCTACATGGGCCTCCAGGTAAGGCAATC
This sequence comes from Alnus glutinosa, assembly GCF_958979055.1. Lineage (NCBI taxonomy): Eukaryota > Viridiplantae > Streptophyta > Magnoliopsida > Fagales > Betulaceae > Alnus > Alnus glutinosa. The sequence continues at coordinate 35,558,072 of NC_084889.1, forward strand.
CCTTTATTCTCAGTATTTGGTCATAGACACCCTTGTTGAAGTTATCAGCCACAGTTTTCGAGATTAGAAGAACCAACATAACAAGGGGAAGCAATAATAAGTCATTGGTGAGCTCAAGCAATATAACACACAAGGAAACTGTCATTCTCATGGTACCACCAAGAAAGGATGCAGCTCCAAGAAGGGCAAAGAGACCCGTGTCCAGGGTAGAGATTGATGCAAACAATCTCCCAACAAGACGACCATAGGAAGCTCCAGCTAGTATGACAGGGATAAAGAGACCGGCAGGAATAGCAATGCCATAAGTGATAAATCCAAGGCAGTATACAGCACCAAAGAAGATGAGAAGACTGGAAATATGAAATTCATTCTTGGTACTAGTGCTGAATAGGTTGCGAATGGCATCATCATTAGTGTTTAGAAAGAGGGAGGCAAGGTCGTTGTAGTACCCCGACGGGCACTGGAAGCCTTTATAGTTTCCAGATTCACCAACAGTGGGGCAGCTCACTGTCAGGTCTGTGGGGCAAGAGATGCACTTCGCAAGCCATGGCAGCCCAAAAGAACAACATGATGTCAAGATGGAGATGGCAATAACTAGTAAGATCTTGAAAGCAGCACCTCTTCTGCAGCAGCAGGAGAAAGAGTGGGCAGTAAGAATTGGTATAAGAACAAAATCATTTAACTAAAACAGATGTATCCGATTATCATTGCCCCAGATCCAGTCATTTTTTTATTTAAGTCAAAGCATCTGGTCAACTTTAACCGTGCCAGTGGAGATGGCATAGTGACAAGGTTTATCAAAAACAAAGTAAAAAAAGAAATTGATGATGATGAGGAAGCATAAATGCTTGTGATGCTTTCATTTTACCAACTATTTGTACCACTTATTTGAGTAAAACTATTGCCAACAAAAATAATTGAATAGGAGAACATACTCGTTGATGATGCTATAAGTACGAAGGACCTTGTCCACAAAATAGTTATAAGCGCTTCCAAGAATGCCTCCAATAATTCCTAGGAGAATTACTGCTAATAAATCTGAGGCACTATATGATTCTGTGGCAGAGCTGACATCATACATTATAAGACCTCCTTGGCCAAATAGCCCACATTTTCCCGTGGTACAATATTGTATGAAAGCTCTCAAAACTATGGCGACTACTGCTGTTGTGAAAAATGTCCTCCAAAGAAGAGCACTCCGCCACCTGAAGCAAGGCCAAATAAGAAGAAGCACTTGGGTTTTCAGAAATTAGAAGACATGATGATGGATTCAGTGCCAAATTCGATTTACAAAATTCTGCCCCCAATAGGTACAACACAGTTCTGTCCCTGCTACAACGGATTTAAAACCCAGCATTCTGATTGCCGTCTTTTCCTTAGTTTATTTGGAAAAATAAAATTTTCTTGATTTGATTACAGAACATTTTTCTTCAAATTCATTATTTTGGACGCCCAGCAGCAAAGATGTTACAAAAACCTTTTGCAAATGCTATGGAACATCTGAAATAACTGGCATGCATGGAAAACCTTGTGATCATGAGGCAAAACTTGTTAAAATTAAATCGTATACTAGTGAATGATCAGTTTTAGATGCTTCTGGTGCAGACACCCAATTATATTGGATGATATGGTCTGGAATTGGGAGGTAATCTACAAAGTACTAGTGAAGAATATGCCAATATGGTATAACAGAGTGAGTACATTTCATCATTTGATGTGTGGGTAAAAGCTATTTGAAAACATAAAGATGCAGATATACTCAAGAGAATATCATAGAATCATAGTACAATTGATTGCATAACACAATGTATGATGTGACTAGCTCACCGATTAAATTTTCTTGACCACATTACCTAGAGCTGAAGATAGAAAAATGTAAAAATGCAATTCCTAAATATATCCCTTTCATAAAATCTAATACACTTAAAATTTTTATATAATTTTAACAAACCAAAGGAGACTAATTTTAAAAAAAAATAATGAAAAGGAATTCATTACATGTTGATTCCTTACACCTTATGATGTAATATACAATATTGGTATATCCATCTCCACATATATCCTTCTTAAGTAACTCTCACCAATACATTTCCGTCAAGAGATATATATTTTTGTAAGCCAAAACTTATCAAACTCACCAAAACAAGTCAAAAGACACCCAAACTTAATAATTTCAGTATTCCTAGTGGGTTTTATATCAGTATCTGTGGGAGTGTTGTTTCGATGGAGAAGAGTTTAAAAGTTATTCCTTTTTTTTTTTTTTTTGATAAGTAAGAGAAATTTCATTAAAAGTGCAAGAAGCGATCAAGTACACAGGTAGTATATAAGAACGGCAACTAAGAAGAAGAAGAAAACAGTACAAGAAAATCATTAAAACTAATCACTAAGAGGGCAAGGAATGCAGCCATCCAAGAGTACAAAGAATAAAAGATAAAAGAAATGAGCTCCTCAATGGTTCTTTCTTTGTCCTCGAAGTGTTTATCGTTGTGTTCCCTCCACAGACACCATATAAGACAAACAAGGAACCATCTTCCACACAACCGCACTCCGAGAGTGACCACCCGTCCACCAGCAAGCGAAAAGATCAACCACTCGACGAGGCATAACCCAAGAAAGATTGAACCAGTTAAAGATGGCATTCCAAAGAACACAAGCGGCATCACAATGGAGAAGAAGATGATCCACAAACTCCCCATTCTTTTTGCACATACAACATCTATCAATCACAATGACCCGCCTCTTTCTGAGGTTGTCCAAAGTAAGGATCCTCCCTAGCACTGCCGCACAAGCGAAAAAAGGCCACTTTCAAGGGAACCTTGGTACGCCAAATACTTTTCCAGGGGAAATGACTTGTCTCCTTAAAGGCAAGAGACTTATAGAAAGATCTAACATCAAGCTTACCTTTGTGAGAAGGAGACCACCAAAGCTTATCTTCCCCGTCACGATCTAGACTGATGGAATACAATAAAGTAAAGAAAGAAGTTAAGACGTCCACCTCCCAATCGTGTGCCACTCGAATAAATCTGACATCCCACTCAAAAGAACCGCTCTCCAGAATCAAATGAGCTGCCACGAATGAATACTTGTCACAAGCTATGTCATACAAACCTGGGAAAGCTTTCTTGAGGGGCATCTCTCCGCACCACACATCATCCAAGAATCTGATCCTGGATCCATTACCCAAAATAAATTTGGTATAGCTACAAAACAGAGTCCACCCCTTCCTAATGTTCTTCCATAGCCCCACTCCGTAAGACCCATGGGGGTCTTAGGAACACCAACCAGCCTACGAAGAACCATACTTTGCATCCACAACTGAGTTTATAAGTACTTCTAGTAAACAAGTCATCTCACAGAGGTCTATAACTTTCTAGTCATGGACCTTTTACCCAACACCATATTCAAATGATCGCCATTGTTTCAACACTAAAGGCAAGAAGAATTTCAATGTCTGGCTATGTACTGACGTGTACCAAGATTGGGGAAGAATCATGCAAATAAACACAGGAAAGAAACAGAATAATAATAAAAAAAATGTGCACTTGAGAGAGAGAGAGACCATGAAGCTGCCTCTTCTAGGGCAAACAGAACACCACCAACTGGAGCACGAAAGGCAGCAGCCACACCAGCAGCTGCACCACAAGTGATCATGTCTCGCCGGTCCCGGTCATTTTTGAAGTATTTTAGCCATGTCCAAGTCAAACGGTACTTGCGAGAACCACCTTGCCCAAGTAAATTGGCTATACAAGCACCTGTGTGTACCATTGGCCCTTCTTTACCCACCACAAAGCCAGCAGAAACTCCAAGAATGGAGCCAAAAATCTGCAAAATCAGAATTGTGAACATCAGAGAAATGCTTGATTTTTTTTTTCCCTTAAAAGTATAAGGAGTTATCCCAAACTAATCATTTTGTTTCTTCAAACCTATCTCAAGTGAACAGAGATAGAGAGAGACCTTAACTACTGTGGGTAAAAGTAGGGAAGAGAGATATTACATTAAATAGAGAGATGATAGATAGTATGATTGTAGATAGTGTAGAATTGCGGAAAAAATTACATGTGATGGTGCTGTTTAATTGATGAGATCAATATTTGGCCTCAATTTAATTAAGATTAAGGATTAGTTGAGTTAATTTAAACCTCTCTCAGGACACAAACAGGTGATCTGAGCTTCTCAATAGATGTTCACTTTTGCTAAGCCTCTATTGTTTAAGGAAAGGTCATGAATTTCCATTTTGTTTCCTTTCATGGTAGTAGAGAGAGGGAACACAAACGTCTACTCACCTTTACAAAGAGAGTGCTTGGAGCTAGTATTGAATAAGCATCCACACCATTGAGATAGGCTTTCACCTCAGGAATACCAGATCCTGCTGCCGCTGGAGCAATGAAAGCACAGAGAGCTGCAGCAGCAGCAGCTAAAACTACATTGCAACCAGCATATGCTGCGAAAGCCTTGTAATATCTGCACTGGAACCACTACAGTGTCAATGTTATTATAAAAAAAAAAAATGGCATGAATATTCAAATAAGGATCTCACATGCATTCAAGACACAGCATATGCTCAGTAAACTGCTGTGATTCGATAAGAAGTACAGACGATAATTGTTCTTACACAACAGTTACGCGTTCAGTACTATATATAGCTGCATCTCATGTATTCAACTTTTTTCCATTAAAAGATTTTTTTTTTTTTTAGAAAAAAAAAATAAATAAATAATGGGGAAAGATAATACAAAACTGCATAGATAGAGATGCCTTTACTATTTTTACAGGTTCTGTTTACTTATAAAAAAAATTGTATTTACTATTAAATTTGGCAAAAACAGACTGTATCATTCACTAGCTAACTGTATAGATTGAAAGCAGGAGATTTTAAATCCCAAGCCTCCCTGCTCATATAATTAAAAATTAAGAATATTTTTATAAAGAGAATTTTTGTTAATAACAAGGAAAGCCCCTAAGAGTCCCATCAGAATGAAATGTGTCCAAGAATTTCAATTTATATCCCTATGAGTATCCCATCTCAATTAGCAAAGAAACAAAAATTTGAGCTCCATGTCTCTCAATATGAAACGAGGCAGCTCAATTTCTTCAGACTCCATGGCGCAGGCATGCATGCATGCATGCATGCATGCAAGCGCACACACACACACATTCCCATGCACATCCGCCTGCACACCCACCCACCTACCGAGCCAATAGCACACAGTTGCACATGCACACCTACATAAACATACATATTCTGGCACATGCTCACACCCAAACATATACTCTCCAAGTAAGCTTTAAAGCACAACCTCCTGAACAGATCTGACAATGAATAGGGCATGATGACCCCAAAATAGGGGGAAAATACGGCAATGCTCCCAGGAATCTTCCAATGCAGCAGTTGCAAAATTTTTGTGGCATTAATACTCATTGGTTTAGGGAGAGAAGGGAGATTGATGCAGGCAGTAACAAGTTCATGGACAGTAAGTTCAAAGACAAGAAAAAAATAATAATAATAAATCTTAGAAATTTGGTTTACATCCAATGCAAGGCCCACTTGAAATTTTCTAGTCATATGTTGCCAGTTCATGTTCTGTTAATTTTTGGGGACCAGGCATATTTGTCTAATTTCAAGATCTACAGGAATGAGCTCAGACAGACCCGTGAGTCTTATTTTGAGTTTGTGGGTCCTCATAATACTTTGTTTTAGTACTTTAAAGCTAAGTGTTTCAGTTTCTTTAGTGTTTTTGATTTTTTGTTAGGAAATCCTAGTCCAAGTAAAGTAGATATTTTTTGATTTTTGATCTGTAATATGTCACTTTATACCGATAAAGTTGAATAAAAAGAATGTATGGCAGCTTTTGATGCAGTAGTAGTCTCACTTGTGCTCAGACATGAGATCACTAGTCAGCAGCAACTTGAAACCAGCTATGTTCTCCACTGCAATATTATTGAAGAAGCCAACTAGTCCAGTACCTAGCCCTATAAGAAGTGCAAATGCCCACTTGAGTAAAACGTACTGAAATATCTGAACCTTCTTCCTTGACCTCCAGTCCTGCTTAAATAATTCATTTTCAACAATCCTGAAATAGAGTAAAAAAGTAAATTCTCTTATCACCTTAGCCTTCAGTCAATATAGTAAACAGACTCTCGGATAAAACTGAGATAATTCCTAAAGTTTCGATGTGTCATTCTAGTCAGCATGGAAAGGGAATTGTGACATGATAAAAAATTTGTAAATGCAATTGTTACACCAAAAAATATGGGAAAAAAAAAACAAGAAATTATTCGTATGCAAAGATGAGAAATAAATATAAGTAGCTACATCAAAGGCCTACAAACCCAGCCACATAAAAAACACTAAATTGAAATAAAAAAGTAAACATAGCTGGAAACAGAGACGCGTCTATGTTACAGCTTGCAACATAGCAAATACTGATTAACATGCAATTTTTGAAGTAAAACTCTATATGGTACACAATACAGCACCATATAGTACCAAAAACAAACAGTTGGGCACTGCACTATGAACTTAAGTTCACAGTCAGATTATCTCCTTTCTTTATGTTTTCTTCCCCTTTTCCAAGAAAAAAGTTTTAGTGATTTTTTTTTTTTTTTATAAGTAAAACTAGTCTTATTGAAAGCGTAAGGCGCCACTTAGTACACTGGGAGTATACAAAATGAAACACCTAACTAGGAAGAGAAAAACGAACAAAGAAATCGCCAAAACTAAGTGACAGAGAGGACAAAAAAGCCACCGTCCAAAGATACAGAATGTGAAAGAACGAAGCTAAGATATCCTCCATGGAACTCTCTAAATCCTCGAAACACCTAAGATTTATTTCCTTTCAAACATACTAAAAAATGCAGATTGGCACCATCTTCCAAATCGCAGCACTCCTCAGCCTTCCAAATTCCACCAACAGGCAAACAAGTCGATAACTCTTCTAGGCATTAGGCATAACCCAAGACAAACGAGTAAAGATAGAATTCCATAGAGTAGAAGCCACGTCACAGTGAAGATGAAGGTGGTCCACTAATTCCCCATTTCTCTTACACAAGCAGCATCTATCCACTATGATAACATGCCTCTTCCTGAGATTATCCACTATAAAGATCTTGCCTAGGGCCGCCGACCACGCAAAAAAAGCCGCCCTTGAAGGAGCCTGAGTCCGCCACACACTCTTCCAAGGGAAGCGACTACCTTCAAAGCAAGCCAGGGAACTAAAGGACTTGAACTTGAACAGGCCACTCTTGGAAGAAACCCACCAAAGCCTATTTGCACGACCTCTACTCACAATAACTGAGTGCAACACCTGAAAGAAGGAAGCAAAGACATCAACTTCCTAATCATGTGCTTCTCTAACAAAGTTCACGTTCCACTGAGTAGAACCACCCAAAATCTCCATATTATCCGCAACTGAGGCATCCTTCGCACGAGCAATACCAAAGAGAATAGGAAACGCTTCCTTCAGAACCGTATCTCACACCACAAATCATGCTTGAATGAAAGAAATACAAAGATAAAGGATGGGACTGCTTGAAAATTACTCAAAAAGACTTAAACCAACTCAACAAAACCCAAAACTAATTAATAAGGAAAGTAGCTCAGGAAAAAAGAAGAAGAAAAAAAGGGACAAGGATAGTAATGACACCTGAAAATTGTTAGGCAAAAGCCCCCACTTTTAACCAAGAAATGTACCAATTAATGAAAAGAATTAAAGGCACATCTAGGATCCACACCTAGCTTATAATTTCACAAAACAAAATGGTATAGAGCTATGGACCATGAAACCCAAGAATTAAGAAGCAAATCACTGTTCAGCAGGAATTGACTCACACCTAGAGCTAGCGCGTCATGTAGATCTTCCAAGAAAATCCAGTCCAGCATGGTTTCTGTATCCTATAATGTACTAGCATCTCTCTCATTCTAACTCACCCACTCAAAATCACTAGCATACCACTAGTTCTTAAATCTTTGCCCCTTCTTCACAGAAAAAATAAACAATATAGCTAAGTATCCATTGAGACCCACAAAACACCTGCCAGATGGCTACCTCTACCAAGGGGAACAGAAAACTGGAATAAATCAACAAAATAATGATTAATTCCTACTCCTTGCACATCACAGATAAATGGGCTAAGGGTCTTGTTAGATGTCCTAAGTTGAAGCATTTTGTCATTATTTTCCTTTTCATGCACAACAAACCATCCCTCGACTTGAGGAGGAACTTTGACCTCCCAAAATCAATATTGAATATTGGATGATCTCAGGAAAAAAAAAAAAAAAGGTTCAATGTTGGATGAAGGAAAACTGAGTTCAAATTTTTATGAAGACAGTGGAAGAAAGATTAGAGGTAATCAATTCACTATTTTCGAAATAACAGCATTCTCATTTAGAGTGCAAATAAATAACTTCCAAAACTTGAAGAAGAGAACTAGAGAAGAAACTTGTTAAGGACCCGGGTTTGAGACCGTGTGACTGGTTTGCTGAAAGGTACAGCGGCAGGGTTTTTGTCCCTGGGCTTACCTATGTTTGGAAAGGTAGATGATACGAGGTATTCGAGGTACCTCTGCCTCCTAGCAACTACTGGAGTTGGTTTGATAAATTTTCTGCATGCCTTTATTCATTCGAATCCCTCATATAAATAGGGTGAATTACAATACAGCAGTAATTGCTTGATTACCATAATTTTGGGGAAATATAATTCCCTTAATTTGCTTCCTATAAATCAGCTACTGATTGGGAAGTAAATTCCTTATTCTTAGGCTACAACCGGGGAAACACAATCCCCTTATTCTTAGGACTTTCCTACCTAAAAACCGTGCTCCTCAAGCACAGCCTTTATTTCCTCTTCTTCCTTAATTGTCTCAGCCGCCACTGTGGTTAGCACCTAGGGTTTTTTTGCGCCTAACATAAGTGCGTAACAAAACTTCATGAGATCTCCATCCATATGAACTCACAAAGAAATTTAAGTACGAAAAAATCCAATAGATCATAACATAAGCCACTGGTTTCTAAAAAGACAAAGAAGAGCTTCAAAAAATATGGAAACCCAAGCATAAATTCTCTATGAATAGAAATTTTAGATCCCTTCCCAACAATGAGCATAAAAAAGTAAGAGAACTGAAGAAGGGCCCTTTGAAATGACTGTTCAAGGACCTTCATGATCTTCTTGAACTGCGAATTTGGCACCAATCAGTTTCTAATAGGACACTTTTAAACTCTGGAGTGCTGGAGCCAATGCTCTCTAAGAAAAATCCATGACCGCTTAATGATCAAGCTTTTCTCTATCAATGCCACATTTCCCAACCCTAGTCCTTCCCAAATTAAGGTCGATAACAACATCCCAATTATCCAAGTAAGCATTACCCTAACTCCCCAACCTAGACATAAAAAATAATAATAATAATAATTAAATAAATTAAATACTTTCAATTCTAAAGGCCAAAAAAATTTCTGCATAAATCTGGTTTTGAGGTTCATTGGTTTAGTTTGCTGATGATCCTATTTACCACAATAGCACTAAAATAAACAAGAAATGAAGAAGGAATCTTCTTCTTGGGAACTGGTACATCAATAAACAGCACCATTTAGTGGAATTCATCCACAAATTTGAACGAGTCCTCTTTGTGAATTCTTAATAGTCCTAATAATTAGGACCAATCTGCTACCTCAGTACTCAGCAAGTGAATCTGCTCGTTATAGGTGAAGAACCTTAGGATCTCCTCCATAATCAAATTCAAAACTTTAATGAATATTATTGCCTTCAATTTTAAAACCTAAAGAAACACTAGCCACAATTATGTTATACTTTAAAAAGGCTAGTCAAAGTAACAATTGGAGTTACTTGGAATCACTTATAAAACCAAGTTCCACCTAGTAAACAACCAATGTAAAACTTAGCACCTATGCAATACTGTCACAATTCACCGACCCAATATAAGACTTAATACATATCCATGAAATTTGGAGTGTTACATTCAAAGCTCACTCCACTCAAATAATATTACTTGCGACTCGAACTTCAAGTGACAGAGACCACAAATAGTCACCTTTTGTTAAAATTGTTGAAGCAATGGGTTTAATGCGGCTATGTTATATATGTGCACACTGGTAGCAATCTATTATATATATTTTTTTGATAAGTAATCTATTATATATATGGGCTTCATATAACTTGTTTTGCATGGTAAAATTATTCTTGAAAAAAAAATAACAACAGGAGCAATTGGGGTTGCTTACTCATAGTCAAGGCTCTCAATGGGGCAAAGATTGGCACCAACAATGGCAATCTGAGAGGTGGTGTTCGTCCTTTTCACCAAAAATGGTTCTTTGTATGTCATGTTTTTGTCAGATACCTCTGACCAGTGCCTCTTAATTTCCTTCCCATCCCACAGAACCTCGTTTTCAATATCATGCACATCATCACTGTGGTTCACATTATTTTCTTGATCCATTTCCTCACTGTCGACACTTGGTTGAGCTTTTTCCACAACTTACTATTACACTTAATTGTTATGTCTACCTGCAAGCACAATCCACAAAAATCCTAATCATGCTTGAAAAAACTCAGTTGGCACATTCGAAAATTAACTACAAACAATATCTACATACCCTGTGGAACAAGATCTACAACTTGAAGAAAGTAATTATATAGTTGATAACTCTTGATCTAATGAAAAGAAAGATGCATATGCAATGCCGTCTAAATATAGCAAGGCAAAAGTGAACAGTGCAAATATGTAATATGCATAATATTAATACAATATCCATGATGTGTGTAGGTCTATTAGTAGTCAAAAAGTCTGAAGAAGTAGATTTACGCAATTTACCACCAGAAGAGTAAGCTTTGGATCAAACAAGTGCCGCACTAAGTGGATCAAATAACAAAAAATATACTTATTATCATCACATTTATTATTCCTGATGCTGTTGTTGTTATTATAAAGTCTAAAATCAGTAAATTAATATCTGCTACGCCTACGCACCGCTGCACAGGGAATCGAAAATATGGATAAATCAACAATTTCGTAGCACCTGAATTGATAGATATACACGAATATATTCTGAGATAACAGGGAAGAGTTAAAGGAGATGATAATCCTAACAGCTCCCAGGAAATTAAGCAGAGCAATAAAATTTTCGAAGTAAAGAAATACCCCAATTATAAGCAGAAAGAGTAGAGAAAAGGGAGAGCAACGCCCACAAATGAACAAAAGAAAGTGTTGGGTACTTACAATACGGTTTGCTGCTCCGTGCGCTTAAAGTCAAGCAGGAAGGACAGTCGCATCAAAATCTATGAAAGACCGGTTTGGCAAGTACGCTAAACATAAGAATTTAGTTGAAATCTGGGATCTTCACACCACAGTGGCACTGATTTCAAGGAAATTTCAATTTCAGGAGCATTCACCAGATCTTGCAAACACATACAGATGAGCAAATGGATGAAAAAAAAGGTCAACGTTATATAGAAGAACAGCTGTTGCTGTCGACCGTGTATGCATATACGTTGGCAGCTATGGATGATAAAGATAAAGAAGATGAAGACAGCGATGTTCTTCTAATCGAATACTAAGACTCTACATGCAGAGCAAGAAGCGAGTGTTGCGTGCAAGAGAGAGAAGAGAGACTTTGGAGAACTGGGTGGCGTGGGGGCCGGGGAAGCTCGGAAAGATGACAACCCGAAATGACAAAACCTGTGCGAGAGGTAACGAGAACAAACTCAAAAATCCAACTTTATAGGGGTCGGTCTTCGCTATTTTGATTAGCTTAGAACATTCATAGTAGCCTCACCAAATTTTACTCACCAAAATAACTAAAAATTATTTTTTTCTATTCTGATGAGCCACTTTATTAAAATTTCCCCAGCAGCCTCACCATTTTAACTAGTCAATATTCACTATTCCATTTAAATAATAATTTTTTCATATTTCTTTATTTTTTCTCTATATAATATTTTTATAAAAAATCATTTATATCCATGAAATAAGGACATTATCGTGTGAGAGATGGGAGATGAGAGAAGAAAATGAGAGAAAAAAGAAAAAAAGTGTGCTAATCATGTGAGAGAGAAATGTGAAACAAAATTTGGTGAGTGGGTTGTTGAGTGAAAATGTCTGGTCTAATTTGACTAGTAATTTCAGTCATCAAATTTTTTTGGTTAAAATGGTGAGGCTGCTGGGAGTGGTTTTTAAGAGTTTTCATCAAATTGGCTCACCAAAATAGCTAAAAAACTAATTTGAATTAGCTTATGGATATCATAAATAAATTTCAACGAATTTTGAAGTTTGAACCACCTCATTGATTGATTGTGATGCTAGTTACTTGTTGCACAGCTGTCTTTAATCTCTACCTTGATATTTAGGAACGTGATCGTTCACGGGTATTTTTACGTTTTTTTGTATTTTAATTAATGGGTATTTTTACGTTTTTTTTTTTTTTTTTTTGTTTTTTTTTTTTGTATTTTAATTTAATAAAATACAAAAAAGGATCAATAGTCGTGCTTTGAAAATTTGTATTCAAGATCCCCATTACTATTTTTTAACAAAATATATAACGTAGAAATATAATTATATCCCTCATATTAAAAAATTTCAAGCAAACAAAAATGTGATTGGGCTAGCCGCGCTGTAAATTAATACATAAATATTAATATGGGGACGAATATATTATTATTTACAAGAGAAATGATATATATCTCTTATATATTTTATTTTTAAATTTATCATTGAATTTATGGAACTTACATTGGGTTCTTCTACAAATTCAATAGTAGATCCAAAACTTTATATATGGAGACGTGTAGGAAATGTATGTGTATCATTTCTCTATTTGAAAGCATTCCTAACGGCCTCACCAAAATAGCAATTTAGTGAAAACACACAAATATCACTCTCAGACTCTCAACACTATTCACTCACCAAATCATTAAAAAATTATAAAAATGTGTTCATTTCTCTCTCTCTCTCTCTTTTCCTTTTCTCTCCCACACATTAGCCTCTCACACACAGCATCACTAGTATGAAAACCAATTCTTTGGATTTCTTAAAGAGTATTCATTGCCTCCTCTAGAAGCTACAATTTGTAATTTGCTACATGTAGATTAATACATAAACATTTTTTCACATGGCCTAGTTCGACATTCTTCTCATTATGATGGTCAGTACAGAATCAAGACTTGTAATCTAAGATGTGTGTACTTTCCAAGTTCTTTTCTAGTTTTTCAAGTATGAACAATAAACTAAAGCTCTACTGCTCTAGCACTATAATCATTTATCTGAATTTGGAAGAAATATCGGTCTGATAGAGAAAAGTGGAATTTAAATGAAATAGTGATAGTGAATAAAGAAATCTGCAAAAAAAATATTATTTAAATAGAATAGTGATAGTGAATAGTTAATATAGTGAGGCTGCATGAAGTGCTTTAAAAAATGTGGCTCACCAAAATAGAGAAAAGTAATTTTTATCTATTTTGGCTGGTAAGATTTGGTGAGGCTACTAGGAATGTTCTAATATCCGCAACTGCATCCGCAAAATGTGAATATCACTTTTAGGGTTTCAAAATTGAAATAATGAATCTTCCCCTCAGTTTTCTATTGAGAGAATCTTTGTCATTTGCCTAGGGTTTCAAAGTTGAAACCTTTCCTCTTTCTGTCTGTTCTGCAACTATAACTTGGGGTTTTTTTTTTTTTTTTCTTTCTTTCTTTTTTTTCTTTTACCTTTATTTCTATGTATATGAATGCTTGACTTTTGATGGGGTTTCATTCTTCACCATATATCTTCACGTGCTTGAATTGGTTTGCTGATTTGGTATTGAGGCTGTTTGTTCCTAATGATGATTTTTGGTGTTTTGACAAAGGGTTTGATTAAGTGTTTTGCCTATCCCTTTTTTTTTTTTTTTTGGTTGGTGAGGAGGAAGATGAGGAAAATAGAATAAACTTTTGAATTTTATGTTACTTGTCGTTTGGGTCTATCAGAAATATGGGTAACTCATATTCCCAAGACTGAGTAAAGCGTTTGTTTTTCATTGTTTTCTCGTAGGTTCTACATATTTAATTATTGATTTAAAAAAGTAATGTACAAAAATAAGAAATGTGCAAAAATAATTTATCTTTCTTTTATTAGAATTTTTTTTAGCAATCAACAGGGTTGAACAGGGACTGAGGGAGGGGGGGTTGGCAGGGGCCATGCCCCCCCCCCCCCCCCCTCCCAATTTCCTAAAATATTAGGTGGAAAAAAAAAATTTAAAAAAATTTAAAAATATAAGATAAAAATAAAAATTTAGTTTATATGGCCCCTACAAAAAAAAAAAAATTATGGCCATTGGCCCCTACCTATTAGAACTTATGGCTCCATCCCTGGTAGGGGTGTAAAATGAGCTCGGCCACTCATGAACTCGGCTCGGTTCGGTTCGGCTAAACTCGATTCGGTCTCGGTTTGAATAATAAATAAGTCGTTCGTGAACACAATAATATGTTCAAATATTAAACGAGACATATTCGTATAAACTCGGCCTGACTCAGATAAGCTTATATAAACTCGTATAACTTCATTTTTACAATTTTTTCTTAGTATTATTTTAATTTTGTAATAAGAACATCTTAAGTAAAAATGAATCATCTTCCTAATATGATAGATATAGCTTGAATTATTGTTATGAGTTTAATTTTATAGATTTGTGTGTACATAAGTGTGTTTGTGAGTATGTGTCGTTATAAGTGTTTGTGTGCACACATGTAATTTGTGTTTGTGCATAATAAATTTATATACAGACATATAAACTCGAGATTATATTATTTAAGATTCAAGTTAATTTATTTAATAAACTCAGATAATAAAATTTTAACAAGACTTAATTAATTAATTATTAGTATGGATTTATGAAAATATAAACAATCATGATATATACTTTATATAAGAAATAAATAAGTTAATTGAGCAGCTCGTGATAAAATCGAACTCGACTCGTGTTCGAAATAAAATTAAATGAGCCGAACTTAAACATTCAATACTCGACTCGACTCGACTCGACTCAGCTCGAATACAGCCCTAATCCCTGGATTGAAGCTTGTATATTATGGTAGCAGAGGGTTAAAGCTTATGTATTTAGCTGCATATACCCAAGACTGCGTAGGCTTTTGAAAGTTTTGCTGATTTTGGAATTGAGACTATTTTGTTGTATTTGTCTTTGTCTCTACCTCTCAAATGTTTGAAAAACATATTTAACCGGTATTCAAAATGAGTTTATTATCTATAAAAAAAAAATTAAATAAAAAAAATTTATTGAGTTTATTAAACGTCATTATTTTATTAATTCTCATTGTAAATCTGCCAAAATACATTTTATTTTAGTTTTTGCAGCTATAAATCCACGTATTGCTCTAGGAACAGCAGTACATCTCTTTGTCATGTATTGCAGTATATTATGCTTTATTCCATCTTATAATATACTATTTTTTTGTGTAATTTTATTTTCCTTTTCTTTTGTCTTCATTTTTATTAAAAATGCATGGTACGCTTTTTCAGGTGACCATGTGAGATTTCTTGATACTAATAAGAAAGAAAGAACATATTAATGTTCTAGTAGTATGAAATAGATGAGTCGTTTGTACTTACAAGAATGGAAAAGTTCACATATTTTCTCTAAATTATTACAAAATTGACAATGTCTCTCTTAACTTTTAATTGAGACAATGTCTCTTCCAAAATTACTAAAAAGTTGTCAATGTCCATTTCAAAGTCTGTAAAAATATCCCTGTAAAATTTGAAAAAAACTAAAAAAATGTATAAAAACAAAATAATTAAATAAAAAAACCCAATATTAAAAACCCAAATAAGAATATATGAATTTGGGTACAAATTTGTAAGCTTCAAAGAGAATTTTGGGTTCAATCAATCTAAACTAGCAAAATCCCTACAAATACAAGAGGGTAAAAAAGTGTGCATAAGAATGTCACTGGAAGAGATGAGGAGCAACCCATGATGAGTAGAGACTGAGTGTATGTAGGATAGGCGTATGTCTATATGTGATCAGGGTTTATGGTTAGATAATGATTGCAGAGGAGAACGAATGAATGTGAAGAGATGGCTTATGGATGGAATTAAGGTTGTTAATGGCTGGTGTAGTTAAAACCCCGTGGCCTGACGATAAAAAAGAAAAAAAAAAATGGCCAAGAGGGTGGCGTTCATTGTTATGGGTATGTTGTATCACTTGTATGGGTCTGCAAGGGATACTATCAAGAGTTAGATGGAAGCTACGTGGGAAGGGAAAGAAGGCGTGTCAGCAACAGATTGCTCATCAGTTATAGGTAGAAGCTTCTAGAGCAGCTATCCATCCTTACGTTACTATCTTTGTTAATTTACATTTATGTCCTGAAGGATATGCGTTTTATGCAGATCAACATGCGTTTAATATGCATATTTTCTATTGCGTTTTTTTTAGTCACATAAGTCATTTTAGGAGAGAGGGAATAGCTTAATTCGATTAGAAAGATTCGGTTTTTCTAACTGAATTGCCTATATAAGTAGTCTCTGAATAGAAGGTAGAGCAGACTTGAGAATATATTGTAATCGTTACCTTTAGGAGAATTTGAGCCTCTCGAAGAGCTCTACATTTCAATACCAGTATCATTTAGCCATGACACTTTTTCACACAGAAAACCCCTTACATTTGGTATCAAAGCATACGATCCTTCACCCTTTGCTTCCAAAATCTTCCCATTTTCCACAAAAATAAAAATAAAAAATAAAAAATCTCACAATGGCCGAACGTACCCGTTTGTTTCAACTCTCTGAATCTATGAAAAAGTGTTAGGATGTTGTTGGTACAGTTTCCGGTATGGTGACGTGTCGCCTGGTGATTCGCTGCTGGGTTCTAATCTACTACTTCAATCCTGCAAAAAGAACAAACAACTCGTCGGGGGTGCCGACTACGCCCACTCCGATGCCTAAGTCAGTTCAAATCAATCTTCTGAAGAGTATTTTCAATCTCAATCTCAAAAGCTCAGAGAATTCGTAGTCTCATACCTGGTGTGACGGTCTTATTTATAGGCCAGACTTGCGGTCTTACCAGACTTCTTGACGCCTAGTTGGATTAGGAGTTTGAGTCCTACCTTGGTTGAACTTTAACCATATCTTCAGGGAATTCGAATGGGATTGTAGAGTCCGAAGTTGATTGCGTTTGTACCTCTTTAAGCTTGATTCCGTATCAATAACTACCTTATCCCATTAATTATGGAATTGTGGTTTTATCCCTGATCTTCTGGGATTCTATCCTTATAGCATTCTAAGACGACTGCGGTACACTTCAGCCAACCTCCGAGGTGATGATACCCGAGATATGTTCGCTCTGACTTGGAGATCTCGGGATATCGCCGCACCATAACAGGATTGTGTAAGGCCGAGATGTTGTTACTCCGAGATGTCGTCGCACTGACTTGATATCACACCGAGGCGTTATTACCCCGAGGCGTTATTACTCCGAGACTCAAATATTCGAGATATGTTCGCTCCGATCAGACTAGGAGATCTCGGAATATTTTATATACCGTAACCTGGAATGTTAAGACCGAGACGTCTTTATACCTAGACGATCTTTTCTTTGCTGGTTCGGAACGAATGTCCGAGACTTAACTCCGAGATGTTTCTGAATCCACGTGTCTCTAGGGTTAATTTTATCCCTAACAGATGTCATCCTCCAGAAACAAACCATAATACCATCTTCTGGTAATGTATTTCTATACTACACATTGAGGACAATGTATAATTTAAGTTTGGGGGTATGGAAAAACACTGTCTATTTGTTTGTTTGTTTATTTGTCTTTTTGTTCTAGAAATTTTTTTTAAAAAAAATTGTGCTAGGTTGTTGATTGAGCATGATTACATTGCAACTGTGATTTGTATGTCATTGGTTGTTTAACATGTTGAACATTGTATGTCATTAAAAATTTGAATCTTTTGACTCATCTGTTGGATTAGAGAGACTTCACTTGTTTGAATTATTTATCACAAGCACATTAGCATTGGTTTTGTAAGGTATGTGATTTGAATTGAAGAATGTGTGTCTTAAGATTTGTAGGATGATTTGTTGATGAAACCTTGGCTTAAATTCAAAGGAAAAAAAAATTAAAAAAATAATATCATCAGTTTGAGTTCTCATTGAGTAACCGAGCCTCTTGCCTTACTAAGTATTGAGTGTTCGTATAAAAATATGAGAAATTCAATTTGGTTGATCGTATGGCTAGTTTGACTTCGTAGCATTTTTTACTTGAGTAATTAAGCCCTTAGGGATGTTTCTACATCTAGTGCCCTAAAACCATCTGGTTTGTGAGTCACTGGCCCAACACTCGTTACATAGGTCAGTTAGAAAGTTTAAGGGAGTGAGGCATTACACAGTCGACACAAACAAAAAAAAAAACTTTTTGATTTAAGCATTGGTTGTTTCATCTGATAAAATTCCTATAAACTTTGGGATACACAGACTTTGAGAAAAATTAAAACCTCATGAATTTATATTAATCTCACTTTGCACTTATTAGAGCATGTGTTGTCTCAATTTTTCAGCTATGAGTTAAATGATTTTTGATGTCCTGATGATGTGATTGTGATGTTCATCCTGTTAAGCTATTCATGATGTCGAACTTTGAGAAAAATTGAAACATCATGAATCTATGTTAATCTCACTTTGCACTTATTGGAGAATGTGTTGTCTTAATTTTTCAGCTATGAGTTAAATGATTTTTTATGTCCTGATGATGTGATTGTGATGTTCATCTTGTTAAGCTACTCATGATGTCTGAACCATATGTTTGTGTGGAAGTCATTATTTGTTAACAACATAGTGCGTTAAAATGTTTGTGGGAATCATTCTTAGTAAACTCTCACGAGACTTCACTCGTCCACTAGAGAGTCCTAGGGGTTTAAAAGGCTTGTTGCATACGCTCAATGCAATCGTCTCTCCCATGAAAAATGATTTATGTTTCATACTTTTATTTTATTTTTTTGTTTTGTTTTGTTAAAGGAATAGCAAATGTAAGTTTGAGGGTATTTGATAAGTACCAAATATTGTATATTTAAACCCCTTAATTTATATTTGTTAATTCTTTAGCTGTATTTTAGGCCTTGTTTGATTGAATACAGAACAAAACAGTACTGTTCATGCGTTTTCTTTTTATTTATATATTTTTCACCACCAATTAACATCAAAACATTTACACTTTTTTCACTTTTTATATCACATCAATAATTTTTTATTACTATTCAAATAAAAAAATTCATTACAATACAAAATTTTTTCACTTTTTTATACAAATTCTTTTTATTTTATATCACATCATCACTTTTTACTAATTTCAAAACTAACAACCCACTACTCTGTTCTGTCCTGTTCTGTACATGTATTTATCAAACAAGGCCTTAATCTAATGTTTTGTGTTATATTTGTATTTTTAGTGTTTTGTAGGTTGCTAAAGGAAAACGATAGTTTTAGGGTGAAAAATGCAAAGATTGGAAGAAAGCATGCTTTGAGAAGACCTAGATAATGTGGTTATGTTTAACCAAATCAATAAAATGATTAAATCGAAATTTCTCTAATTGAAGTCAAAATCGAATTGGATTAAATTTCAAATTATGCACGTCATAGTATTTTGGCCATAACTTTCATTTCAAGTATCGGATTAAGGTGAAATAAGCGGCATTGGAAAGCTAACTTAAAATAATATAAATCATTGTGAAACAGGATTTTCCTAATTCGTACTGCTGCTATGCAAAAAGTGTCCTGTAATATAAGAACGCAAATCTAGACGAATCCTATTCTGATTTGTACTATGATTGCTTCCAAATTTGACTATGAGATTGTAGTACGATTTTTTTGAGATTTCTAGGGCTTCTAGGGTTTGTTTTCTCCCTATAAATTGATTGCTAAGCCTTAAGGAAATTGAGAGGGGAAAGCCAGAGACCATAAATATTTTATTTTTAGTTTAATTTTTCTTTAGGTTAGGTTTTATTTGTCATAATCATGTGTAGCTAATTTATCAACTAAGGTTGAAGATGAAGCATCACCGATGAAGAACAACAATACTTCCATGTAAGCCTTTATTATCCGATTTTATTGGGTTTAATTTTTTCAATGTCTTACTTCTTTTCAATGTGTGGAATTATTTTTTGATATATTTTGTAATTCAATGATACATTTGATGATTTAAGATAATTTTACATAATTGATTGCTTGCATTTTATTTATAAAACAATTGGATATTCATTGTGATTTATTTTACGAATACAATTGATGTTTTGATTTAAATTAGATATCTTGTTGTGATTTACGGATACATTTAATAATTTGATTTAAATTGGATTTCTTTTGTGATTTGTGTAAAAAATGGATACATGTGATGATTTTGATTAAATATTTGAAGCATAGTAAAACATAACTAAGATTTTAATTGTGAAAACCTCGGATTAATATTGATGAACATGGAATATGTTGTTATGATTCGGTGGGTGTGGATTCCAAAACTTTAGTACCTTTTGTTTTGTTTTATTTTATTTATATTTTCTTTTATGCACCAAAATCAAACTTTTTTTGGAACTAAGTTAAGATTTAATTACTTTAGACATAAATTTTGTTTTAAAAAACACAATTCCCTGTGGGATCAACCTCGCACTTGCCATCCATTAACTTGCGAGTACAGTTAAAATTCCCAACAATTCTGGTAGTATGAAATAGATGAGTCGTTTTTTTTTTTTTGATGAATAAATGCTTTTATAAAGCTCAAACACAACATGTCTACAAACGCTCCAGAATTGGAAACAAGCTACTAACTAGAGTAGCAGCAAAACAACCAGCCATAGCCAACTACAAAAGTCATAAAAGGCTACCACACCTAAAAAGCAACAGCACAACAAAACAACCAACATAACCGAAGCTGAGGTGAAAATGGTTATACTGAAGACAACATCAACCAAACACACAGCAGTGCACCTGCTAGCTTCAACATCTGCTAATCAACTTCTGAATATCCCGCCTCAACCATAAAGGCTAAAGAGAGAACAGCAGACCCCAACCATCAAAGGGCATAGAACAAAATCCTCACCCAGTTCCTCACCTAGAAAGCACATGTTTCAATCTCCAAACCTCAACTAAATGAGGATACTGATAAAGTATTTTAGTAGTACAACGGGCAATAAGTCTCAAACGCACGTCATTTTTCACCTGGAGCACTATAGAATCTTCTAAGCTTAAAGTATTACCATGAAGTAGATTATTACAGTGTCTCTATAGGTGATAAACCGAAGCTCCAAAAACAAAGTTTACAAATAATGGCAATCAAGCTTCTACCTCTCAAATGAGAATTACACCAATTAACAAGAGAGTCTCACTCAATAGGCGGATCCCGAATCAAACAATCCTCCATAACCCTCCTCCAGATGCGCCTACTAAAGTTGCAGCTACAAAACAAATGCTCTCGGCTCTCTTGACAAGCAAAACAAAACAAGCACAAAGTAGAACCCGAATAGCCCCAATAGCACATCCCTCTCCTCAGTTACAAGTGCATTTCTGAACACCAACCAAAGGAAGAATGCATGTTTAGGAATCGCCCAAAAGAGCCAAACAAATTGATGCCAGCTAACTTCAGGAAGTTTATTTCTCAGCAACTCCCAAGTTTGGGCACTAGAATACTTGCCAGAAGAAGATTTCCAAATCGGTAGATCAACACCACCAATAGGAATCTCATGTAATCTGCTCTATATTATGACCAGATGTTCAGATTTGGCATTAGGCCATAACCATTCTCCATCTTTGATAATGGAAGATACTCGAGGTCCTATGTTTCTACCAGCATCATAAATGACACGATAGCCAAAATTGTCAAAAAGGCAGCCCTCTGGATGCCAAGAATCATGCCATAAAAAAATTTTATGGCCATCCCCCACTTTAAAACTCAGAAATTGTTTAGCAACATTCCTAAGTTTTAAAAGTTTCTTCCAATTCCATGAACCATTTTGAGGAATAGATACTTGCCATAAATTATTCCGTTTCAATAGATTTTTTTCAACCCCACCCACCCATAAGGATCTGGACCTAACAAACAAAGTCCAAATGTGATGAAGCATGCAAGCTTGATTCCAAATATCCAATTTTTTTATACCGAGGCCACCTTCCTTCTTAGGAGTACAAATCTTATCCCATGCCACCTTAGCATTAGCTCTAGAGTCCTTCCCACTCCAAAGAAATCTGTTAAGCTTTTGCTCCATCAACTTAACCACTTTTTGAGGAAGGATAAAGACTCTAGACCAAAAAACATGGAAGCTACATAAGACAGAAGAGATCAGCTGCAACCCCTCTGCAAATGATAGATTTTTCACTAACCAGGAATTAATCCTAGTAGTAATCTTATTCACCAGACTATCACAATCCACAACCGACAATCTCTTAGTTATCAGTGGCACTCCAAGGTAACGAACAGGGAGAGTTCCCTCACTCATTTGTAAGAGGTTTAGGACATCCTGCTTACCCCTGTCCGTCAAACCAGCACAAAAAACAAGACTCTTGTCAGGGTTAGTTTTCAAACCCTTATACTTAGATGAGTCTTTTATACTTAGAAGAAGGAAAAATTTCACATATTCCCTTCAAACTATCACACAAATGATAATGTCTCCCCTAACTTTAATTGAGACAATGTCCCTTCCAAATTATTAAAAAGTTGTAAATGTCCATTTCAAAGTAAGTAAAAATATCCCTATAAAATTTGAAAAAAAACAACTAAAAATACATATATAAAAAAATAAAAATTAAATAACAAACCCAAATAATAATATATGAATTTGGGTACAAATTTGCGAGCTTCAAAGAGAATTTTGGGTTCAATCAATCTAAACTAGCAAAAACCATAGAAATACAAGAGGGCAAAAAAGTGTGCATGAGAATATCACTCGAAGAGATGAGGAGCAACCGATGGTGAGCAGAGACTGGGTGCGTGTAGGATAGGCGTATATCTATATGTGATCAAAGGAGAACGAATGAATGTGAAGAGATGGCTTATGGATGGAATAAAGGTCGTTAATGGTTGGTGCCGTTAAAACCTCATGGCCTAACGATAAAAAAGAAAAGAAAAAATTGGCCAAAGGGGTGGCGTTCACTGTTATGGGTCAGTTGTCTCACTTGTATGGGTCTGTAAGGGATACTATTAGGAGGTAGATGGAAGCTACGTGGGAAGGGGAAGAAGGCGTGTCAGCAACAGATGGCTCATCAGTTACAGGTGGAAGCTTTTAGAGCAACTACCCATTCTTACGTTACTATCTTTGTTAATTTACATTTGTGTCCTTAAGGATATGCGTTTTATGCAAATCAACATGCGTTTAATAAGCATATTTTCTATTGTGTTTTTTTTAGTAAAAGAAGTCGTTTTAGGAGAGAGGGAACAGTCTCTGAATAGAAGGTAGAGCAGACTTGAGAATATATTGTAATCGTTACCTTTAGGAGAACTTGAGCCTCTCGAAGAGTTTTGCATTTCAATACTAGTATCATTTAGCCATTACACTTTTTCACACAAAAAACCTTTTACATTTGGTATCAGAGCCTACGATCCTTCATCCTTTGCTACCAAAATCTTCTCATTTTCCAAAAAAAAAAAAAAAATCTCACAATGGCCGAACGTACCCGTTTGTTTCAACTCTCTGAATCTATGAAAAGTGTTAGGATGCTATCCTCCAGAAACAAGCCCATAATACCTCCTTTCAGCAGTAGTTAACTAACGTTTCGGAGATACTCAGAACATTGTTGGCTACTCAAACTCGGCCACCACCGGAAATGCCTCCTTTTGCAGATGCGCCTCCCTATTAGCTTCCTTTTGCTCTTGGATGTGATGAACGCCAAATCCATGAACATGATGGACGTGATGACCGTCGCTAAGACAAAGATTATCGTATGGCATTTAACAACGAAGGCTGGGACCATCGAGACGATTGGCGATTCCAGTTTGACGATGAACACCAAGATCCTACTCGGGGGGACATAATGATCCAAACCCGCCCCCTGCGGTTGGATTTCCCTCGGTTTGGTGGTGAGAACCAATCCAACTGGACATACAAGGTTAATCAATTCTTTGATTACTACCAAACCCCTCTCTATCAACGTATCCGAATGGCTTCCTTTCACATGGAAGGAGAGGCACTTATCTGGTTTCAAGATGCGAATGAATCCAGGCAGTTTTCGACGTGGGATGCCTTTGTCCAGGCTCTTCTTATCCGTTTTGGTTCGGCTTATGACAACCCAATGGAGGCTTTGATATGGCTGCGTCAATCGTCTTCGGTGGCTGAGTATACCACTCAATTTGAGGCTCTCTCGAATCGTTTGCACGGAATTTTTGAGAATAATCGGTTGAGCTGTTTTTTAACCGAATTGCCTATATAAACAGTCTCTAAATAGAAGGTAGAGCAGACTTGAAGATATATTGTAATCGTTACCTTTAGGAGATTTTGAGCCTCTCGAAGAGCTCTACATTTCAACACCAGTATCATTCAGCATTTTATCATCTTTTTCAATCCATTTCCAGCCATGACACTTCTTCATACAGAAAACCCCTTACATTCACCCATTGGATATATTTTTTTGAAATTAATTTTTAGTTGTAGTTTTTAATTTTATTAAGTGTATTTTTGTCACTGGGATAGACATAGACAACTTTTTGGTAGTTTAGGGAGACATTGTCGCAATTGAAAGTTTGGGGAGAACATTTTCAATAGGGTGGTAGTAGGCATGTACAAACGGAACGGTTATAACGGTTATGTAATCACTAACCGCTTATAACCGCGTAACCTTTTTTTCAAGGTAGATATAAATGATAGCTAACCATCTTATAATTATGTAATTACCAACCGGCATCGTTTTGGTATTAGGGTCTCTCAATCTCTCATTCGAGTGATTCTTACTCTGCTCAGCGGCTGCGCCACAAGTCAACACCGAACCAGTGAACCCTCTCAAGTTGCCGCTGCGTGTAGCCGTGTATCTCTCAGGTTTTCTTCAATCTTTGCTTTCCGTGTATCTTCTCTCTCTCGTCTCTGCTTTCCTTCATAATATAATAGAGCACAAAAGCCGGATCTGGCAGCAACTCCCCCAGCAAGTAAATCCATTTCAGTTTCCATCTTCCACACTCACACAAGGCAAAGACCCATTTCTTCCCACTCCTTCGTTAATTGCATCTTCTGAAATTTTGTGAATGAGCTTTTTGATATTCGGGAGCAGAGACAAATGAAACCTACCATGTAAACCTAATGCTACGTCGGTCATTGTAGTTTTGATGGTCCTCGATCTTACGTATTTTTCTTAATTGTTTTTATTGTAGATAAAATTTTGGCAAATTTCTGATTTGAAGTTTTATCATGGCGACGAGTAAGTTTTTCTGTTCTTCTTTTCTGCTATTCATGGAGAAAATTATTGAAATTTCTATTTGTATTATTCCCTATTTTTATCAAAGGTATTTGTTTTTAAAACATACTTGTTGTCTTTTATTTATTTAGTTATTTACAATTACCAGAGAGGATGAATTTAATTGAATTGAATACGGAAATACATACATACATACTGGACTTCAGTTTGAGAACTCGTGCGAGGTGGGCGTGTTCTCAAAACTCACCAATGCTTACTGTTTAGTTGCTATTGGTGGCTCCGAAAATTTCAATTTTTATTATTTACCATTTTTATCAAAGGTATTTGTTTTTTTAAAAAATACCTTTTGACTTTTATTTATTAATTTAGTTATTTACAATTACCAGAGAGATGATGAATTGAATACGTAAATACATACATACAGGACTTCAGTTTGAGAACTCGTGCGAGGTCGGCGTGTTCTCAAAGCTCACCAATGCTTACTGTTTAGTTGCTATTGGTGGTTCTGAAAATTTCTACAGGTTTCCTTTTCTCTCGGTTCTCTCTCTATAATTTATTTTTCTCTTTCCAATTTCTGCTTTGTTGTTTATATTATTGTTACTCTTACTCCTTTATTGATCTATTTATTCATTGTTGAATGAATTAAAATAAACTAATGTGGTTACAATGCAAATGCACGTCTTTTGTCTTTGCCTGTGCCTTTACAGTACGTTTGAGTCCGAGTTAGCAGATGCTATCCCTGTTGTTAAGACCTCCATTAGTGGTACTCGCATTATTGGACGCCTTTGTGCTGGTACTAATAACCCTTTTTCTTTCAACTCCATTATTTTTATACAGTATTCTTGGTTCTACAATTTTTCTTCTCTTTATTGTATTATTTCGCTGTTAGAAAAAGATAGATAGAGATATATATAGCTGCCTGCCTTCCCATATCATATTTCCTTTCATTCAGAAAACCTCATGCCACTTTACTTTCAATTGCCATTTGCAGGAAACAAAAATGGGCTTCTCGTGCCTCACACCACCACCGACCAAGGTTTGTATTCATTTTCATTTTCTGGACTGAGGCCTAATTTTTTTCTCATGTTTCAAATCATTATCGAAGTTGCTCCTGATTATTGGAAATGTTTGCCACATATCCATTGCTTCTGTTTGATTTGGCTTGAAGATGTGTTATATCAGCTTCTGATTTTGTGGAGGAAATGCTATTGGCCTTGATTTAAACTGAAAAAATGCGGAGTGTTTGATGGAGACTATTAAAATTAAAATTGGACGTTCTATGAAGTTTCTGAGGCTGTATAAGGTTTTTCTTGAGAGCAATTCTGTAACTTCGGCTGAAGGGAGAGGGAAATGCATAATATTATAACTTTAATTTATTCATGTACACTGGTGATGCTAATAAGAAGATGAAGTGGGCAATTAGCTTGTAATTTAGAAACATTTTCTTTTAAATTCATTAACAATGGGCAATTATGTTGTAACTCATTGTTACAATTACAATAATGGTGCTGTTCAATTCTTCAATTGTACATGGGAGACATGAGGAATGTTCTCCAACAGTTCATGTACTTCTTTAAGCTGCATGTTATCATATTTAATAATATCTTGGAATCTGCATGCTTGGTCCTTCAGTCTTGCAGTATTTTGAATATCTGTTGTTATACTCGATAGTGCCTTAAGTTTCAAATTTACTTGGGGCCAGCATAATTGATCCTTTCTCTTTTTATTAAGGAAAAAAAATAATTAGTAAAAAAAGAAGCTTTCTCATTTTTGCTTGTCTGCGTATTATAAATGCCAATGGAGGTGTGATTACTACTGATCTCATTGTATTTTTCTATATGCACGCAAATTAACGTTGTACATTTAATTTTATCTACTGACTGACTTACTTGAGGTCTGATTGTCTTGTGGCTATTGCTGCAGAACTTCAGCACTTGAGAAACAGTCTACCGGATCAAGTAGTTGTTCAGCGCATAGAGGAGAGACTTTCTGCTCTAGGAAATTGTATAGCGTGCAACGACCACGTTGCTCTCGCGCACACAGATCTTGACAGGGTATCATTGTCTTATATTTAGAGCTGATAATTTTGTAATCTCTGACTTACAAGCCCAATCTGAAAAAGAGGCTTTTTGACTGCATTCATTTCATGAACCTCTCCTCCCCCTCCCCCTCCCCCTTTTCTTCTCTTCATATGTTAATCTTCCTTGCCAAAGTGTTCTTAGAAATTTTGAGTAAGTGACCATAAATTATCTTTGCATAGACAACAAGGGCAGAATCCAACAGGGCCTTGTGAACCTTAGATACCCTTTGCTTTCCTTTGTTCTGTTTCTGACCAAATTATCTATTGAGATGTGCTTGGTTCTTAAATGACAATTATGGTAAATTTCTCTTAAAAACATACAGAATAGATAACATCAAAAGTTTACTGTAAACTGCGATTGGTTTTATTGCTTTCATTGGTTGTTATAAATCTGTGGAAATTTGAGGAGGTGATGCATAAGGTTACTTTGCAGAGGCACCAAAAGTAATTGGATAATACGAAAGAATATGCAGAGTTTAACGCTTAGATACATGTTTATTTTCCCTTGAAGTTACCCTAAAAGGTACATGAAGAACCTCTTAACAACGATTTGGTATAGAATCGTTTAGCATTCATTAGTTCGATGGTTGGATTTGGGATGTCATATCTTAGAATCTTTTAGCAGATATATTTTGGTTGGATGATTACCAAGGGTTTAGTAATGCGAGCTAGTGTCTTTTGTAATTGTAATGAAGCAAGCAGTCTCTGGGTATTTTAGTTTTCTTTGTGTAGTTTTTTTGTTTTGAAGCAAGCAATTCTGGGTATTGTAGTTTTTTGTGTGTGGTGTGATGATCTCTCTTCTGAGAACCACCGCTGGTGCACCATTCTTTCCACTAATTGAGTGATTGATAATCTTAATTAGTTAAATGGACAAAGAGAAGTGCGAACACTTAAATCTTCCTCCTTTTTTAGCCGGCACCATTACTTTCTCATTTGTCGAGTTTCAAAAAAGTTGGTAAATTATTTAGAATGTTCATAATGAATTTATTTTTTTTTTGCACAGGAAACCGAGGAGATGATTGCAGACGTTCTCGGAGTAGAAGTTTTTAGGCAGACAATTGCTGGTAATATTCTTGTGGGCAGCTACTGTGCCTTCTCTAACAGAGGTGGTTTGGTAAGTAAAAATGGCTCCCTTGAAAATGGTGTTTATTGAGGCATATTATGTACGCTTACTGTCTTTATCAAATACTTTTTGCAGGTCCATCCCCATACTTCCATTGAAGACTTGGATGAACTTTCAACACTTCTTCAGGTCCCTCTGGTGGCCGGGACTGTGAACCGTGGTAGTGAAGTGATAGCTGCTGGCATGACAGTGAACGATTGGACATCATTCTGTGGTTCGGATACCACAGCAACAGAACTCTCTGTCATTGAGAGCGTTTTCAAATTGAGGGAAGCCCAGCCTAGCTCCATTGTGGAGGAGATGAGGAAATCATTAATCGACAGCTACGTTTGAGTTGTGTTCTCAGCTTTCAGCCTAAGGACTGATGACAAATAGTTGCATAAAGTTGAAGAACATGTTAATTTCGACTTGTTTGGCAGTTACTTATATTATTCTGTTTTCCAGATGTTTAATACGTTGTTTCAATCAAGAAGCATGAATTTGGAAATAGGGTAACTTGTTGGTTTTGACATTGGAATTCTGTCAATGGTACCGAGGAATGCATTGAATCTGTTAATTAGACAAACGCCTATATTGCTTGTTTGAATCATCAGATGTTCGCCCAAAATTGGGCAGTTTTGTCGAGTATTGAGATCATTATTGATGGGTATTGGCGTATTGCTAACCGAGGAGACGTTGGTTCTACATCCTGAAATTGAGATCTTTCTTGCCTCTTGATGGAAAATTTATTTATTTATTTATTTTTTTGAACTAACAGCATGTGCTATTAGAGGATCTGAAAAATTACATCTTGAGCAAAGAGGGACATGCCCCTCAAACTCTTAAGCCAGAAGGATCTGGCTTAAAAAACAGCTACCTATGCAGAATCCCAAACTTTACTAAATATACAATGAAGCCCCCCTTACAAAGAAAAATTCAATAAAATTTGAGCCACACATAGGCAAACTGTACCTAGGAACTAAGGGATACACAAACAAATCTAATAGAAGTCAATCCAAAGTCGCCGGAAGGAAACACTGCCGTCGCCGGAAAACGGCGCGTGAACAGCACGCGCCGGCCACCGGTAACCCACATGGCCGCAGCAAAGAACGCCGGAGCCGGAACACGCCGGTGGACCCAACTGAGTGGTGCGTGTCTCTCAGAAGCCTATGGAAAAGCGTAGATCTAACATCAAAGAAGCTTGACAAATAAGGCTCGGAAACGCTCCACAGGCGAGACAAAAACAACAAGATTCCCTACTGGACGCCTCAAGAACAACCACCTGTCAGAGAAACGCAAAGAAGACAAAGAAAAACAATAAATACCAACACAAAACTCCAAAGTCCAGAGAGGACTCGGAGAAGCAAGCTCCACAGCCCAAATGGCTGGGAGAATACTACCTCTCATGATACACATCATGGAGGAAACAAAAACTCCATAGCCCAAGAAGGCTAGGAGGCAACACCACCGGGGAAGGGAGGCAAAGAGCCTCCCTTCTCGGCGAACAACAAATAAGTCTGTGCGAGTCTGTGTTGAGAGAGAGAGAGAGAGAAAAAAAAGGAAATTTTTAAGCTATCTTGATGGAAAATTTATTGTATGTTAAATTAATCACATGTATAAACACTGTAAAACGAAAATAAAATGATTCTAAAGGAATAAATAGAGCCTTGGATATTTTATTATTATGCGCTGCAGCACTAGTATAGTATGGTAGATGAGATTTTCATGTGGCTGAAAAACAAAAGAACCATATAGAAATTCCCATCGGATTTGCTTTTGAATAATATGCCACAGTGATACGAAATTCCCATCTGATTTACAAAGAGGGGTAATGATTTTTTTCCATCATCATACCATATCATATTGGTGTATATCAACTTAACACCAAGACGCGCAAACTGTGGAACCCATATGTGTGAATTTTATACATGTGGCTCCTATATGTATGGATCCTACACTTTATGTGTCTTGGTGTAAACTTACGTCAGTGATGTAGAAATAATTGTTTAGGCTACAAAAGTTTTTTTTATTTGAGATAATTGAACCGTTAGTCCCTGGGGTTGGCCATAATTATTTTTCTATCTGTGGTTTAAAAAGTTAATGAGGTCCTCGTGGTAAACAATAATTACAAATCACTCTCTGGACCAATTTTCTATTTACTACGATAACAGATTCCATTAGTTAGCCACATCACACCCAATAGAAAACTGACACGTGTCCATTGTGATGCTGAAAATACCACACAAACCCAACCTGGAAACGTACTCAGCAACCCTGATCCACAACTGTGTAAACGGACAGCCACAAAAGCAGGTCCTCTTTCGAAGTTGGATTTTGCTATAGAACATGATGGACCTTATTTGTTAAAGAATAAACCCTTCTTCATTCCTTTCCTCTTCTCAAGAAACTGAAAAACACAATACAGTATGAGAAGGATAAGTAAATATTTGTAAGTGGAACCAAGTCTCGAAAGAACAAAATCTGGCAATACCAAATATCCAAAATGCAACCCTTGATCAAATTTAGCCCTCAAGACAAGAATGCATATTAAATAACTGACTAGGCCTACCGACCGCCATTGAACCGCCATCAATCGCCTATCACCTGTTAGAAATTATTGTTGTACAACTCTAATAATTTTTTTTAAAAAACTAATTATTGGATCTATTTTTCTACATGTGTGTCATAAATATCCAATAGTTGATACTAAAAAAGTTGTATGAAAGTTGTAAACGTATCATATCTCTACCGCTTCTCCCGAGTTCTAAACCTCCGATGGTTGGTTAGTCGGCATAAAAAATCTATACCGAAGTCGGTTCGGTTCAGTTAATTGAAATAGTTTTTTTTTTTTTTGTCAATTAACCAAATCACTACCTAACCAACCAAAACGAAATGAATTAACCATAGATAAAGCTGTGATTGATTGTCTACAAGTCTATGTATTGGGAAGACGTAGATAAGGTTGTGATTGTCTATTACTAGCTGTCTAAGAGTTGGAATTGAAGATGAAGGGAGAGATTGAGTAAAAGATAACTGGCTGTGTTGTAGTTGGTGATAAGATGGGGATAAGATAAGGTTACATGGCATTAGCGTAATGGACAACAAAATTTCAGTGAAATTTTGGCTGATTTTCAAGTCTACGTCCCTTCCTATACAACTCCTTAGCCATTAGATGACGAAGTAGTGCTTCTCTTATTTCTAAGCTCTTGACCCAATCGTTTCTTCAAGTTTGTCAACACCAGTAAGCTTTAGGAACTGCGGTTTTGGAAGAAAACAGCCAGTCTAGCACGGTAAGTCGTTACCTCATCTTTTGTGTATGCATTTATTTGTTTGCATCAAATCTAGCAGTGAGTGAGATAGCTAGAGACAGCGAAACGGGATACCTGCCGGTCGGATTAGGAATTGCCGTTGTGGAACTTGGAGATTTATTGGATAATTCTGCCTACTTCAACCGTAGGTCAGACACTGTATTTATAAGAAGAGAGTTAGTCCTTGGATAGGACTGTACAAAGCTATCGTGAAACCATAGAGAAGTCCTTTAATAGGACTATACAACCTATAGATAAGAGACCTAAAACTATATAACTTATAGTAGTAGAAACATAAGATAATGTAGAAACCTAAAGCTATACAATTTGTAGTAGAAACATAAGAGCATGCACTGAATCCATCTGGGCCAGGGGCTTTAAGAGGAGGCATTTGATGCAACGCCCTGGATATCTCCTCCACAGTAACTTCCGCCACCAGATTATCATTCATAGAGTCCGTTACCTTCTTGTCCAAGGCTTGGATGCACTGATCAACTTCAAGCTGAGTTCCCCCATTAAAAAGCTCTTGAAAATAAGATACAAAAGCCTCTTCAATCGCCTCCTTGGTTGTACACCTCTGACCACTGATGTCTTGTATTTCTAAAATCTTGCTCCGGCGAACATATTAAATACATAACCAACAAACTACCAAGGCAAGAAGAATACATATTAAATACATAACCAACTTAATGATTCTAGAAAGTTGTGAAATATATGAAATCCTCGTGTACATATTTCTCAACCTATATAAAAATATTTAAGCAATCTTCAGATTACGGAATTAGTGTTTAAATAGATCTGTCAACATATATTTGGGTACAGTGTCCAGATTGTCCAAATATTGGGCAGGCTGGAACTGACTTGGATTTAAATATGGACATGAGATTTTTCCTTACAGAATTATAGAAGTGTCCTGAACTGCTCTTTTCCAAGTTGTACATAGTCTGTTTAGAGTCTGACAGAAAATTAGAAGCCCTAGGTACATAAGAGGGTAAAGCTGGCTAGAGACAAATTTAATGCTAATGTATATGCTTTAGCTATTATCCATCCTTGCCCAGATTGCAGTCAACATTGAAAGAGAGGGAAGGATCATGGCAACCCAGAATCGTTGATATCCAGCAGCAGCCCCTCCTTGTGTTTAGGAACAACTCCGTTTCATTTTGCACATAGGAGATCAAGACGATCCCAGGGCTATGGGAAAGAGTATAGGTAACCCTAAATAAACAACTAAATAAGGGTGTCTCCACAAGTCTATATATTCTTTGATTTCGTACCTTGTAAGATCAGTATCACAATTAATGACGTCTGCAGGTTCCACACCTGAGCAGTAACTGATTTCATAGATGCATACAGAGATGCATCTACATTTTAAAAAGTACACACACACACAAAATGTATTTACAAAAACATACAATATACATGCATCTACATTTTAAAATGGAATATAGCAGTAGATGCAAAGAAAGAAAAGACAAAATTGACTGTTCTACATGGACAAAAGCAGAGTTCCATGTCATTATACCAAGAGGGAACAGCTAGAAAATGAAAAATTATACCCTTCGGATGAAAAATCTCAAGGTGAGCACAATCGTATCTCTAGAACTGCATAAGGAAAAAATAAAAACAAAAGCAAGCAGTCAGTCAAATTGGAGGGAGGGAGGGAGAGAGAGAGATCACCATAAACAGCAAACAACAAATGCAAATGATTATTAACAGAAACTTCTGAAACCGAGTAGTAAAACAACAACGATGCACCAGGTTGAGAAGCAAAGCTAATATTCAGATTTGTGACATCAATAATCACTCAAGAACTTAATTAGAAGCTATTCTCAGGAGGCAAGATAAATACGATAAATTGAAAAACATGCCCATTTTCTTTTTATTTTCGTCCATTTATTTTTTCCATTCTTATTTTTCATTAGTGTGGTGAGAGGATGCCATGATTTTGGGGTAGGGGGAGGGGTGTTTGCCGGGGTGGTTTGATGAGTAATAAAGCTAACATATAGCCAACCCCACCAGAAATATTGATCTTGGCCGAGGTCTTGGTGTGACAACTTTTTACAACCCAAGGCAAAGCCCATGGGTTTATTTTATTTAGTCTTCTTTGTTGTTAGTAATCAACATATTTTTATAGTTCAGATATTCAGAACACGGGCGGTGGTAAAGGTCCATGGTTCTGGTGATGGGTCTTCTTAAACACGAGTTATTATGCTTTTTTTTGAGGATTTTGTAATGCAACAAGGTGGAAGCCTAGAACATCTCCTCCTCCCCTTCCCTTCTTTTTCAACTTCGTGCTACTTAAAATCCATATAAACTTGCTAGCAAATTTGTTAGAAGAACTATCGAGGCCTAAAAAATTCTTACCTTGAAACCCTAACTCAACGCTCATCAACTAGCATCCAGTGTAACGACCAAGAGAAAGCAACAACCGCATTTGTGCTATTACTCTAAAAGAACTAGTCAAGTTGCAATTGAAACTCTCTAAAATCACTTATAAAGTTCAGTCTCACCAAGTAAGGGACAAATGTGGAATTTACACACCTACGAGCTCCTTTATAATCTACCTACTTTATGTGGGCTAGTCATATTTTCAATGAGTTATGAGGTGTTACATCCAGATTCCTAGAAACAGACCTAACACTCTTCTCAGGTACAATTCACGTCCCCATAACAGCCCAGAGTTTATTTTTCTTCCTATAACGTGCCTCTATCTTTGCAACTCTTGCAAAACCTAAACCCACATTTTTTTACCAAATTTTTTCACCAATTAGACCCAGGAAAAACACTGCTTAGATGACTGTCTATAATTGCTACACTGCAGTCCTTCATCACCTCTTATCCTCTTTCATTTCTAGCATCTCATACGCTATTAGCTAAGGCCAATTGCATACATTATACTAGGTACTTGTTTAATAGTTTAAATATGAGCCTTGAATAGATACAATTGCCACTGACAGTGAAAGTTTCTTGCTCCATCAACAACCAATTGTTTTTTTTTTTTTTTTGATAGGTAATAGCAATTTATTGAAAAGCGCTAAGGGGCGCAACCCTTATACACGGGAAGTATACAAGAGAGCCCTTAAGCGGGTCGAACAGAAAGTAAATTTAAGAAGTCTACAAAAGTAAAGACACTCAAACTACGATAAGGCGCTATCCAAGAGTATAAAGTGTTGAGCAGCCGCTTCCTTAGCTCCACCATAGGTGTCTCTACATCTTCAAACAGACGAGCATTCCGCTCCCTCCAAATACACAACAAGCATAGAGGAGCTAACCGCCAAACCTCTTTCGCCTGCCGACTCCCAATAGCCGCTCCCCAACTAATCAATAACTCCAACACCGAATGTGGCATAACCCACTCAACCCCAAATAAATTAAGAACGTAGCTCCACAGGGCCCGAGCTACCTCACAATGAAGCAACAAGTGATCAATAGACTCCCCACTTTTCTTGCAAAGACAACACCACTCCATTACTATAACATTCCTCTTACGCAAGTTATCATGAGTCAAAATTTTGCCCAAAGCTGCTGACCATACGAAGAAAGCCACCCTAGATGGAGCCTTAACACGCCAAATATTTTTCCAAGGAAAAGAAGGAAGAGAAGGGCCATCTTCCCTACAGAGCTCTACATAGAAGGAACTCACCTCAAATAAACCTTTTTTAGAGGGATTCCACACTAATCTGTCACCCTCACCATGCCGAATCGAAGTAGAATATAATCGGTCGAAGAGAGAGAGAACCATATCCATCTCCCAATCCTGGATATGTCTAGTGAAAAGAACATTCCACTGAACTACACCATTAAGGACCACCAAATTATCCGCAACCATCGCGTCTTTGTTCCTTACAATACAAAAGAGAGCTGGAAAGCATTGCTTCAAGGAACTATTCCCACACCACCGGTCAAGCCAAAAACTAATATTAGCTCCACTCCCCACTTCAAAACGAACAAAATTGCGGAAATCCTCACACCCCCTCCTAATATGTTTCCATACACCCACTCCAAAGGAACCCAAGACCTCTTTCGAGCACCACCCGCCCT
The DNA here is from genome assembly GCF_958979055.1 of Alnus glutinosa. Classification (NCBI taxonomy): domain Eukaryota; kingdom Viridiplantae; phylum Streptophyta; class Magnoliopsida; order Fagales; family Betulaceae; genus Alnus; species Alnus glutinosa. The sequence continues at coordinate 35,593,982 of NC_084889.1, forward strand.
TAAGACTTTGAAATTTGGTATCAATAACCAAACGCCATAAAGCCTCCCTCTCCCTACCATATCTCCATAACCATTTACCCAAGAGCGCTCGATTGAACTGGATGAGATTGTGAACTCCCAACCCACCTGCGTATAAAGGTGTACAAATCTTCTTCCAACTCACTAGATGGAACTTTTTCTCATCACCAATGCCTCCCCAAAGAAAATCCTTTTGGATTTTATCAAGACGATTAGCCACCCTCACTGGCATAGGAAACAAAGATAGGCAATAAGTTGGAATGTTGGAGAGCGAACTTTTGATAAGAGTCAACCGGGCACCCTTCGACAAGTACATCCGCTTCCAACCCGCCAACCTCCTTTCCATTTTTTCAATAACACCATTCCAAATAGAATTGGACTTGTAAGAAGCACCCAACGGCAAACCCAAGTAAGACATAGGCATAGAGGCAACCCTACATCCAAGAAGATTGGCCAACCTTTCAACCTCCTCTACCCCACCAATTGGGACAATTTCTGATTTTCCTAGATTAATTCTCAACCCAGAAGCAGCCTCGAATCCTAAGAAGATACATCTCAGGTGGCGAATTTGTTCTTCTTGGGCACCACAAAAGATCAAAGTATCATCAGCGAACAGCAGGTGGTTCACAACAAGTGCCTCTGAATCACTGGAACCCACTGAGAACCCTGTCAAATTACCCTGGTCCAATGCGGCAGTCAACATCCGACTCAACGCCTCCATAACCACCACAAACAACAACGGAGAAAGAGGATCTCCTTGACGCAATCCCCGAGAGCTATTAAAGAAACCCGAAGGGGTTCCATTAACAAGAATGGAGAATCTCACCGTTGAAATACAAAAACGTATCCAATCCCTCCATTTTTCCCCCAAACCGCATCTTTGAAGCAAATATAGCAAGAAATCCCAATTCACATGATCATAAGCCTTCTCCAAATCTAGCTTACACAGGAGTCCAGGTTCCCCCGATCGAATATGACTATCCACACATTCATTTGCAATAAGGACAGAGTCTAAAATTTGTCGACCTCCGATAAACGCATTCTGAGTGTTGGAGATAATCTTGCCCACAACGGACTTAAATCTGTTGGCAAGAACCTTAGAGATAATCTTGTAAACCCCCCCAACCAAACTAATAGGGCGAAAATCTCTAACATCCATGGCACCAGTCTTCTTAGGAATCAAAGAGACAAAAGTAGCATTCAAGCTCTTTTCAAACTTTCCACGAGAATGAAATTCTGCAAAAACATCCATAATGTCAGTTTTTAAAAAATCCAAGCACTTCTGAAAGAAAGCCGCAGTGAAACCGTCAGGACCCGGCGCCTTGTCACCATTCATATCCCTGATTACCTCCCACACCTCCTTCTCCTCAAAAGCTCTTTCTAACCAAATGCTCTCCTCCGCCTCAATGGATAAAAAAGATAGGCCCTCCACCCTAGGCCGCCACGAGCAATTCTCCAAGTACAAATTACTGTAGAAATGAACTAAGTGCTCCTTAATCTCCGCAGGATTTCTGGAAGTTATACCATTAATACTCATAGAGTCCACATGGTTGAATTTACGATGTGAGTTGGCCACCCTGTGAAAGAATTTTGTGTTCTTATCCCCCTCCTTTAACCACAAAGCTCTAGACTTTTGCCTCCAGCTTATTTCCTCAAAAAGAAGGGTCTTCTCCATCTCTCTCGCCATATCTACCCTTCGGACTTTATCATCCTCCTCTAGGCCACGTTGTTCTTCGATTAACTCCAGCTCTCGAATGCCCTCCAGTAATTCTTTCTTCTTTTTCCCTAAATCACCAAACACTTCTTCATTCCATTTCTTCAAATCAGCCTTCAAGGCCTTTAGTTTATTGGCCAAAACAAAGCTAGGAAGACCCGAAAACTCGTAAGACATCCACCACTTTTTCACCTGCTCAACAAAACCCTCGTATTTCAGCCACATATTTTCAAACTTAAAATACCTGTTTCCTCCTCTATTTGTCCCACAATCCAATAACAAAGGAAAATGATCGGAGAAAATTCTTGTCAACCTCCTCTGAGAAACTTCAGGAAAACGATCCTCCCACTCCGGAGAAATTAAGAACCTGTCTAATCTCGACCAAGTTTGATCTTCCTGGCCACTCGACCAAGTAAACTGGCCATCCTCAAGGGGAAGGTCCACCAAATTATGCAAGAAAATAAAATCAGAGAACTCTTCCATAGCTGCAGAAAAGCCAGCACCACTAGATCTCTCACTAGGAAAACGAACCACATTAAAGTCTCCCCCAATACACCAAGGCATCTCCCACCAACTCATCAGACCCGCTAATTCATCCCACAAATCCCTCCTCTCCCTGTCATCATTCGGACCATAAACCCCCCCAAAAGCCCAAACAACATTATCTCCAATGTTACGCAAAGAACATGCAACAGTAAATCTACCAATACACTCTTCCACTTTCTCCACCACCCTTCTATCCCACATTAACAAAATTCCACCCGACGCACCATTAGCACCCAGGTAGCACCAATCAACATAAAGGCAGCCCCATAAACTTCGAACCACCTCCCTCGAGATAACTGCCATCTTTGTCTCCACCAAGCAAACAATATCCGCCTTCCAAACCCTTAGAAGCCCTCTAATCTCCATTCTTTTCTTGATCGCATTAATCCCTCTAACATTCCACGTCAAGATTTTAGGCGTCATAAAAGCGAGATGGCCCCCTACCCTTATGCCTGCCTCTGTCCGACTGCTCCCCTCTCTTCTCATAATTTATAGACCAGGAAAGCCTATTAAGTTCCCTCTGTCCTTTCACCCCCTTAGCAGGCGAAAGCTTAGACTTAGGTTCAGCCAAAGAGAGATCTCTAGCCGCTTCAATCTCCTCAAACAAAGCCAGCAATCTGTCCTCAAAACGACCACAAGAAAGCCCAATAGTAGGATAAAACCTCTTAATTCTTTCTACCACCCATCTAGGCGACACCCTCTGCCCGTCTACATCCTCCACTGCCAAAGGAGTAATAACAATCGGTTCAAAACTCTCTAACATCCCCCCACCATTCCTAGCCTTATCTTGCAGCAAGAGTCCTTCAGTATAGTAATTACCCTTCTCAGCCACCATTCCTTCCCAGAGGCACTTCCCCACTAGAGGTCCCCCTGAACAAGCTTCTGGTTCGAGTCCCACTTTACCTTCTGAAGAGGAGAATACAACTAGCTCAAGACTACCTTCTTCCTGCCTCTGAGCCACAGAATCCACCCCAAACCCAGAACAACCCAGTCCAGCATTCACCAACGAGCTATTTACCTGAGAAGCCAACATCAGCCCTCCATCCTCTGCCAACAACTCCATACTGATTCCCATTTCAGCAACAGAACCCTTCTCTCCTAGAACGGTGGCCTCTCCAGCTAACGTAGATCCCAGCCCAGACTGACAGTAGCCGTTAGATTCCAGCCCAAGACCAACAGCTAGCTCCTCCAACTGACTATCAACGGGCTGAAAAACTTTCGGCACTCCTAACCCACCGCACAGCAACTCCTCGGACGCCGGAGAGAAATTCTGTTCCCCACTCCTCGAAGAATCCTCCCCCTTCTCCCTGCTCTGTCTCGTTCCAGTCTCCGGAATAGTTAGCCCCGGCTTAACTCTCCAAGCAGTCGAGGAAGACCGGTTCCGTGACTTCCGACGCTGATACACCCGACTGGGAGGACTTGGCTTACACGAAGCCTTCGAGATGGCCGGACACCTACCCAACGGCTTCGGCGGCCCAGCAGAAGAAGATGCACCCACGTCCATCGAGAACTGGCGAGTAGGAATAGGTCGCAGGACCGACCCAGCCTTATGCTTAAACAGAAACTTGGGCCTCTTGATGGGAAACTGCAAAGGATGGGCTGACTTTGGTGGACTCGAAGAGGTTCTATCGGGCAACAGGGAATTGGGCCGAGAGGGACTGGAGCCCAAAGAATTGGACCTACCCATCACCTCGTCTTCCAACTGACGCAGCCCAGCCAGACAAAACCTTATTTCCTCATGCAACGTCTCCAACGTCTTCCTGATGCTGCACAGCTCGAGGCAATCACTGACGTGTGACTTGCGTGGTGCAGAAGGCAACACAGAAGGGCTAGAGCCCTCTCCCCTACCCCTAAGGTCTGACACAGACACCCTATCCGACGACTCAGCCAAGCCTGCGTTTTGAATCTTTAGCCCTGCCGGATTCGGCGGATAGGGTGTTGAAAGAAGTTGAACAAATTTTATTAATTCAAATTTTACAGAACATAACTTCAACTCACTTTCCATTTTTGCATGCTTTAACAAAGCACATTTCAAAGGATCAGGAACATAAATAACCATGATAAAATCTCCTCTTGGAACATAGTTTATGGTACAGTTTATGATGCTATCAAATAACCAGTATATAAAAATTTCGGTATTGGTACTTCCTAGGATCTATCCATATTAACCAGTATATAAAAATTTCGTGCACTTCATGGAAATCTTCAAATACAGTAGGCTGCATTGTATTTAATATGGTGCCTTTAGTGAGAACAGAATGCTCGGAGTTTCGAAGATGTAGAGACTTCGGTCATAGAGTTGTGGAAGAATATGTTCAACGCGTTCGACACTTGGATATTTGCTCATCTTGTTATTTTTCTGCAGATTAGGGCTTCTCTTGTATACTCTTTGTGTACTAAGGTTGTGCTCCGTTGCAATTATTTAATGATATTGAAATTACTTATATAAAAAAAAAAAAAAACTGTATGAGAAACACTAGTTACATACCAGCTAATGTCAATCAAGTTGTTATCTGCTCGTAAGAGATGCTCAGCACCTCCAGAACCAGTTATCAAAAATTCTGTAGGATTTCCATAATGAATTGCAACCTAAACAAAGGAAAAAGAACAAAAATAAAATCAAGGACTACCTACAGCTTGATCATGAACAGATATATTTTCTTCTACAGCTAAATGCAACTCCACATCATAATGGATTTAACCCATGACGTCATCCTTTGGCCCTTGACATATTGCAAGATGTATTGCTAATTTTAATAAAACTTAGTTTAGCAGACAGGCATTATATTGTTAACCAATGATATGCAATTACATGCTAAATTATTCTTAGAAAAATATGGAGGATAACTAATTGTTTCTAAGGTTACAAAAACAGGCTGTGAACTAATAATTCTTATTCCTTCTTTCTTGAGTTTTTTGTACACTCATCTGCACCAATTAACATCAAATAGCTAATTGGAATTTAATACACTAATTTCCTTTACAATCTGAGGAAATTAGTCTATCGATTTAAACTAGGTCCTGATAGCCTAGGCTCATGGTACTGAGCAGGCTTGATTACACTTCAGATAAGGCTCACAGATAGAACAGGACACATCTTGCCTCACCCTAAATGCAAAGGAACTACTAACCATGAATTTATTCAAAAACTAATGGGGAAGAGATAAGTACCTGGATCTTCAGTTCACTCTTAGTTCTCCCAAAATCTTACAATAACCGACATCATAAGCCATAAACTTTTCAATATGCAAACCATCTAAACCGAAAATTCTTATACAATTTAAGATGGCCAAGCTCTTAATACCAAATATCTAAAACATTAAACAAGGAAGAAATCATACACTTGAGGTTGGTGAAAACTTTTCAGTGACTACAATGCCACTTGGTTCAGCACACTTGATACTGTAACCTTCCTTCTTAATTGCCAATGAAGCTGGTTCCCATATATCAAGATACCTAGTCGGTAAAAAATTGTATAAAAAAATTTGCTAAGCCTCTACACACAATGGAAGTTAAATGGGGGGGTGGGGGTTGCTCCCTCAGCAAAACAATAAACACGTTGGAAACACAGAGTAGTAACTTGGGGATTTCCATTGAAGCCATACTGACAGGAATACTTTATATGAAGCTTGACCACCAAAAATAGTCTTCTCTATGTGGTTTTGCATTTCAGAATCTGTAAAAAAGTTGAAAATAATTGTAATTCTTTCAGGTTTTGCCGTATATACCTGAAAAACTTAGCAATATAATACCCCGAGGTTCTCGAGAACAATTATATGCCATGAAAAATGTGCAAGCACCGAAATAGAGTTTACTTCTAGTCAATAGAAAAGATAAGGTATCAAAATAGATACAATGGCTATCATATTAAATGGAAAAGAAAAGGGAACTTAAATCAAAGAGAAGTATAATGTAGGCTACCCACAACAAAAGAAGACATCCATACTTTAACACCTCAATGCAATTGAAAACAAAACAAAAAAAAGTTCATCATTTTGTATGCTACTACTGTACAGAAATGTCTTGCAAAGTCAAATTTGTCCAACCATGTTACGTATTCCAATTTTGCCAGTTGCCTGAGAAGAACTGGGCCTAAAAAAAGGGAGGAAAAAATGAGTCCCAACTTACGAAACAAGATAACTTATTACTTTGTCTTTTCATCGTGTATACCTAGGTCACCTATTTGAGAAGCAGAAACAGGATATGATGCAAAGCAGAAAAGAATGAAGAGATGCCAAATACATATAATAATAGGAAATCTCATTTGAAGCTCTAGACTGAGGTGCTATTGAGATATTGAACCCTAATTGTATCCCATACACATTCCAAAGTTTGACTATTAATTGGAATGCGGTTTTAATGTAACATGAAAAACCTAAAGAGAATCCAGCCAGAATTAACAAAAGTATGAGGAATGGAAAAGCGATCCAAAAATCTTGACAATATATTTTGTAGTTTTTTTCTCTTTTCCTTTTCGTTTCACAATAAAAAATATTATTAGATTTCCTGCATGTTCTAGAGAAGCAATTCTCCAAAACTTCTCCACATTGATTCATAAAAAAGTTCTCATGGAAAGTTTGGCTGTGGTGCAGTGAGACAAATTTCATTAAGTATGCCAAACAAGCAAGAGAGGAATACAAAGCCTAAGTCAATGCATAAGGAAAACAACTGCCCCAAGGTATGTTCTCCAAGCTCTAAGGGGGGTTTTGGAGTTCGAAATTTAATCATGTTCAATCGAGCCCTTCTAGGGAAGTGGTTATGGCATACGGCATTATGCATACGAGAGAGAGAGAGAGATGCTCTCTGGAGAAAGGTAGTGGCTGTTAAATATGGCAGTCAGTGGGGTGGGGTGGGTGGTGCTCTAATGAAATCCTTGGGTCTTATGGGGTGGGTCTCTGGAAATTCATTAGGAGGGGGTGGGAAGAGTTTTCCAAAGGTACTAGATTCAAGGTGGGTGACGGCTCCAAAATTAGTTTTTGGCACAACGTGTGGTGTGGGGAACGTTCCTTTAAGACAAAGTTTTCAGGGTTGTATAGCATTGCCTCCCTTAGGGATACTTTCGTGGCTAATCATCCTCAGTTCTCTAATGGCTCTTCTCGGTGGAATGCTAATTTTGTTAGAGCGGCGCATGATTGGGAGTTGGAATTCTTTTCCTCGTTCTTCGATCAGTTATATTCCATTAGGCAAGAACAAGATGGTGTTGACAAACTTTGTTGGAACCCCTCCAACAGGGACAGAGCCAGAAAGTATTTTGAGCAGGGGCCAAGGCATTTTTGAACCAAAAAAAAAAACAATAGAATATAATAGCTTTCACATGTCAAATTAGGTGGTTTCGTGGACTGTTTTTAATGGGGGCTGTTTCTATTTTGGGTTTTGGGGCTCTCGAGGGTTTTGGGTGGTGTTGGGTTATGGGGTTTTTGAGGGTCTTCTTGGGTTCTGCTTTATGGGCTAGCTGGGCTCTTCCTTTGTATACTCCCTGTGTACTAAGGGGCGCCTTACGCTTTTTTAATGAAATTTCTACTTACTTATCAAAAAAAAAAAAACATGTCAAATTATCCGATCAATTGTTTAGACTTATAAACTATAATAACTAATATTCTCAATATTTAATAACCATAATATCCAAATTACAATACCACTTACATTAAGGATTGAGCTTTGAAAACTAACCTCAAAAAGCGTGACTTGCGTCGAGTGATTTTGCACTGCTTCTGTGTTGCGATATAAATGATGTACTGTGTCATAAAAATCAAATTAAATTAACAATTTCCAAAATTAAAATTTTATAATATTGTAAAGTAAAAACTGAAGAAAATAATAAAAAAAATCGTCAACAAGACATTCAATAATCACTGAACAAACCATTTAAGCTATTTAATAATTCTCACCCTTACCCAATTTTTCTTTTTTAATTAACCCATTAACTCTACTTAGACTACTCTTCCGATCCACAACTTCTAAGTCATCATTCACAAATATCATGATTCAATAAGACAAAGCTCACTTTTTTTAAAGGGTTAAAATTTTCTCAAATTTCAAATACCACTTTAAACATTATTATAATTTATCAATAATACAAATAATCATTCTCACTTTTTTCAACTTCTCCCGTTTCCGGAGGAAAAGTTGGTGGTTTTGAACTTTAAATTTTTCTCAATTTTAAACTAAGTCTTTTATTCAGAAGAGGCTAGAGAAGAAGACAAATTTCTTCTTAAACAGTGCAAATCTGAGAAAAGAAAAGAAGAATTTGTCTTACTTTTTGTTTTTGACTTCTTGTTTTTTATTTGGACTTTTCTTGGTTTCTACATTCTACGAGTTGGCCAGGCTAGTTAAAGACTTATTTAATTTTTTCTTCAATTTGTCTGACTCTTGTCTTCTTCTCTAGCCCCTTCTAAGTTCTTCCCTTCTTGGCTTCTCTTTTCTCTAGACTTTCAAATTCTTCCAAACAGTGAGTCTTCCGACTCTTCCTCTTCCCGTTTTCAGTTCTCCCCAATTCATGTTTCAGTTTTCTTCTTCTTTCTTAAGTTCTTCACCATATGACTGGAAAAATTGAAGAAAAAATTAGGGATTTGAGAACTTACAGTGATATTGCGCTGGCTACGTTACAGAAGAAGCACAAATCGGTTGTTTTCCCAGACTCTACGCATTGATGGGCGATAGATCTATTCTCCCACCCGGTGCTGTGCTTGGCTGTGGAGTTTGATTTAGCGTGCAGTGAGTTTAGGATTTGGAGGAGAGTACTGAGTAGTGGAGAAGGTATTCTTGTTTTAGTTTTTTTTTTTTTTTTTTAATTAAATATTAAAAATTCTTGATTCAGTTGTTTGGCTAGAAAATTGCTTGACGGCGGCATTTGATATTTATAGCAAATCTGTAGATTGAAGAGGGCCTATTTTTTTTTTTATTTATTTTTTTTTTTTTAGGGTTAATTGGTTAGGCAAAAAATTTAATTGGGTAAGGGCCAACATCATTTGAGAAGGGGCCAATGGGCTAGAATTGTTTTTTTTTTTTTTTTTCATCCTTATAAATTTTTTTTCTTCAAGAAATTGGGGGGAGGCCATGGCCCCTGCCGGCCCCCCCCCCTCCTCCGTCTCTGCCCTCCAACAAAGGGTTGTTTGATGTAAAATCGTTCTATAATATCTTATTCCCCATGACAGCAATCCCTTCCCTTGGAGGTGTATTTGGCATAGAAGGACCCCTTTAAGAGTAGCTTTCTTTGCTCGGTCAATTGCTTTAGGTAAGATCCTTACAATGTACAACTTAAAAAAGCAAAAAATCATTGTAGTAGATTGGTGTTATATGTGTGAGTTGGAAAACCGTTAACCACCTCTTGCTCCATTGCGATATAGTTAGTGCCTTATGGTACTATATTTTCGATCTTTTTGGCTTAGCTTGGGTCATGCCTCGTCTGGTGAGAGATCTCCTCGTTTGTTGGAGAAGAAAGACTGGTAATTCTTTTAGTGAAGCGTTGTGGAAGATGATCTTGTTTTGTTTGATGTGATGCATGTGGAGAGAAAGAAATGACCGAAGCTTTGAAGACAATGAGAGGATGGTGGCAAAGCTAAAGACCTTATTTTTCCATTCCCCTTTTCGATGGATAGCTGCTTATGATTCTTTGCACATTTATAGTTTTCATGACTTATCTCTTTTCTTTTTTGGATTTAAATGTTTCTCTTGTATACTCTATGTGTACTTACTTGGGTGCACACTTTGATTTTTAATGAAATTCATATACTTATATATATATATATATATATATATATATATATATATATATATATATATAGAGAGAGAGAGAGAGAGAGAGAGAGAGAGAGAGAGAGAGAGCTTGATGAAAAAACAAAAAAAAACAACACAACACACGATACTCCAAACAATGCCTTTCCCCTTACTAAATTTAGGACACCAGGCAAAATAGCACTAGAAGTGAGATCACCCCGACACAAAGAATCAGGGTAGATGAGTGCAAAAGGGAAATAGCGTCCATAACTTAAATGAAAGACATTGCAAGACCAAATCTAAAAAATTCAAACTTGATTCATCAGAACATAATTACTTACCACAAGTGATCTTTTTATGCTCATTGGCAAAAACCTTTACAAGCTTTCCCTGCATTCACAAAGAAAAAAAGTTATTAAATAATCAAGCAGTAGAACTTTGCAACAATTCAAAATGCCCAGATTTAAAAAGCCTACTGTCTAAAAAAAATAAATTTAGGAGACCCTCTATAGGCACGGATGATTTAAAAAGCAGTTCAGACATTATATATTTTAATAACTTGTTTCTCATATCTTCAAGCCTCAACTCATACTTGGAATTTGCAACACGAAAAAGAGAAGGAAAGGTTAAATAACCACATCTAAAGTCCTAGTATTTTAAAATACGTTGGACTGGCTATACAGTATCAGAGAGACAATACCTTGCGCTTCCTGTTATCCAGAGGCTGCACTTCAATAGCCAGGTATGTATCAACATCATCGGCTGTGACAGGATAGTTTGGTTGCTTTGCTCCTGTCATCAGAAACTCCTTAAGACCCACATTTCCAGATAAAGATACAAATGAAACACAAAAGATGCGCTCAAGGAAAAAATACCATCGATGTAATTAACAGATCCATCTTTGTGCCGTACCCACTAGCAGTGGAAAAAACATCACAAGATTATATATTAGTATTAGTATCAAAAATAAATATTCCAGAGCATTGTGTGTTTCACGGTGCATCCAAGGGATTCCTGTCACTAAAAGCACCAAACAATGAGATAGATTCAAGAATGGATCCTGAAAAATGCACCTCAAAGTTACAACTTCTTGTTCCATTAATAGAAAATCCATTTGCCTGGATTTCCCGCCCTGGAAAAGCTTCACCTGATATTTGAAGGTTCTCTACTGCTGGTAATGGATCATCATCTGCAGCTGCATATTGGAATCTAATCAATCTAAAATAGCCACCTGCAGTGCTGAGACTGAACAGCAAAACCAATAGATAATAGATGTTACCCTCAGAAAATGAAGAAGAAGGCTCTTCAAGTACTGGTGGTAGGTAAGGAGAATATGAGGAGCCGGTATCGTCAATTGCGGTTGTGTAAGGTGGGTTTCCTAAAGTCCAATTTGCTGAAGATTCTCCTTCACTCTGGTTTCGCTCTGATCATCCATCTCTGTATTGCTGACAGGTTCTCAAGGAAAATAAAATGATTCAAAGGAAGAAATGGAGCCCAGGATATTCGAGAAATGCTACATGTAATTAAATTTTTTCAAAAGCCTTGTTAACTGTGTAGCTTATTTATTAGAGATTACTAATATAATTGATAAAAAAAAAATACTACAAGTACAAATAAATATATTTCACATCATCTTAGTAAGACTCCCTTTTAAAAATGGAAGTACTTGTAGTATTTCTCATGATATTTTATTACTATGCACTGCAGCACCAGTATAGTATGGTAGATTAGATTTCCACGTGGCTGAAAAACAGAAGAACCATATGGAAATTCCCATCTGATTTACTTTTAACATGCAACAGTGATACGAAATTTCCATCTGATTTACAAAAAGGGGTAATGATTTTTTTACATCATATCATATTAGTGTATATCAACTCTACACCAAGGTGTAAACTTATGTCAGTGATGTAGAAATAACTGTTTAGGTTACAAAAGTTTTTTTTATTTGGGATAATTGCACCATTGGTCCCTGAAATTGCTATAATTATTTTTCACTCCATGTGGTTCAAAAAGTTTATGAGAGGTCATCATAGTAAATAATAATTACGAATCACTCTCTGGACCAATTTCCCATCCACTAGGTTAACAGATTTTGTTAGTCAGCCACGTCACACCCAATAAAAAACTGACACGTGTCCATTACAATAAAAAAAAAACTAATAAAAATATTAATAAATAAAATAAAATATTTGTTTTTTTTTTTAAAAAAAAAAATACAAAGGGGTGGCTATGGCAGGCCACTCTCGGCCAATGGGGGTGGCCACGCACTACCCCTGGCCACCCCCAAAGAATTTTAGGGGTGGCCCAAACGCCACCCCCAGCCCCTAGGGGAGGTCGGGGCCAGCCCGACAGGTTTCTGGGGTGGCGCGCGGCCACCCCTTTGTATTTTTTTAAAACTAATATTTTTTATTTATTTATTAATATTTTTATTAGATTTTATGTTTTTTTTATTGTAATTGACACGTGTCAACTTCTTATTGGATGTGACGTGGCTGACTAACATAATCTATTAACTTTTGGATGGAAAATGTGTTCAATGATTGATTTGTAATTATTATTTATCACGAGAACCTCCCATGAACTTTTTAAATCACAGGAAGTGAAAAGTAATTATGGCCAACCCCAAGGACCAACAGTGCAATTATCCCTTAATTTATTCTCTCTTTCGTTCTTTCTTTCACTCTCTCTCTCTCTTCCACACAGTTGTTGTTTTCAATCTCCCTCTTCATCTTACCCGTTCCTATCTTCCCCATTCTCTCTTCTGCAATTCGAACCAAGAGAGCAAAAGGTTGAGAGAGTGGAAGATTTTAAAGCCAGAAAGAGAGAGCGAGAGATTGAGAGAGAGAGAGAGCCCATGAGAGAAGGAGATTTTCTGGCCTTGGGTGGTGCGGTTTGGTCGCAGTGGTGGTTGGGCCACTATTGTCGTGTGTGGGCAACAGCTGGAGTGGCGGATCGCAGCTCAGTTTCGGCAAGCTTTGCTAGTGGTTTGTTCATGTAGTTTCTTGGTGTCCAACGGAGCTCTGCCTTTCATTTTCTGATTTTTGGTGGAGGCAAAAATTTGTTTAACCCTAAAAAAAAAAAGGAAAATAATATTTAAAGTAAGTAAATAGTGTAATAGATAATGGAGTTTGTGTTGAAAAATGAGTAGGTAAAATATAAAAGAGAGCTTTTTGAGTAGCTAAAATGGCTGACTACTTGGAGATGCTCTTAATAGTTTGACGTGATATGTCCCAATAAATTATTAGATGAAATATGGATAGAAGTACCAACAACGTTTATCAAATATCTACATGTATTCTTAAGAATTTGACCCTTAATTATAAGAATAATGATATTATTCACACCCATTTCATACCGATATATTGATGTAGAATGTTTTAAGTTGTTTCTCTTTTTATTTTTAAATTTTTTAGTATTAGACATAGAAAAATCAATTAAAATACATTATATTAACGGATGCAAAAAGAGTACATTCCTCTAATTATAAACCATTATGGCACTAACTATTGAAGGACTTGCCTCTGACGCTAAAGAGACTACCACCGTCGAAGAATCTTGCCCAAATTCGTTCATTTTTCTTTTTCTTTTTCTTTTTACAAATTATAATATTACAAAAATAAGAGCTCAAAACTCCGGTAAAGCCCAACATTATATAACCCGAGAGAGCAGAAATTAAGCTCAATATACTGATGTCAGCTTTGAGCCTGGATCGACCTTAAAACAACACTATAGTCGACTAAGTTAGGGATTCATTTTCCGCCATGTATGCAACCTTGTCAATGGTAACACTAACTGGTTTTGCCCAAAAAAACGCACAGATAGGATAAATCATCAACAATACAGATGGCGGAGGAACCAGGATGTGACTCAAGAAGCCCAAACTTTGATGCTTGTTCGAAGTTCTAACGAGTATAAAAATAACAAAAATATCATTCAATCTTATGCAATTCCTTTTAATATGTATTAAAAGAAATGTCCGTTAAAAAACGCACGACTAATCATATATATATATATATATATATTCAAACACATGATTAATCATTGAACTTAATATTATCGTTTTTGAAAGTATCGTACATTTAGTCATTTCCTATGCCTAATGGCACTAATTAGGTGGTAATTTAAAAATAGCACGTCTACATTTTTTTAACTAATCCATATAAATATTTAACTTAGTTAAAAATATTATAAAAATGTAATTAATTTTATATGTAAATGCAAATCAAACCTTTTTTTTTTCCATGTCCATATAAGAAGGGGATAGTAGATTCGAACTAGTGTCATCCGCTTCATGAGGCATGGCCCCCACAAACCTACACAATCAATAGTCTTCAGATAATGTTTGTATCCACGCTATTTGAAACCAGATTACTTCTAACATCAAAATGTAGATATATAAGAAAAAGTATACATATTCCTCATTCTACCACTTAATTGTCAATATTCCTTTAAAATTATTAAAAATTGTCGATATATCTTCCAATTACAAAAATACCCCTACTAAAAAGAAAAAAAAAAATGGCAACCCGCCTCAGTGCCAAGGGTTTGGTGTACAGTTGGTCTTCACTTTTCTTTTTCTTCTTTTTTTTTAATAATTTATTAGGATATATTTTTTTTTTCTTAAATCCTTCTGAAAAATTAATTAAAAAAACATTTTTACCTTTTTCCAGAACAGAAGGGAAATATTGTCAATTTTTAGTAGTTTTTAAGGAGACATTGACACAAATTTTTTAGCTTGGGAAGACATTATCAATTGACTAGTAGTTTGAAAGGAGATACGTACTTTTCTGAGACATATATGAATCGTGATGTCTAGAACCAAGTTTTAGACAAGTTACTTCCAAGTTCCAATTTCGAAGATGAAGAAATTAGACAAGGGATGCCTGAAAACTAAGAAACATGTAGAAACAACTTTTTTTTAGTCTAAAAAAAAAAAACCACACTTTGCTCTTCCAGTAAATTACGTTCTGATTAGAGCAAAGAGATGCGTGGAAAATTGGTGCGTGCACAGATATGTGGATATACACATGCATGAGTGTGCGCCCAGAGAGAGAGAGAGAGAGAGAGAGGATACTACAGCATGGAGGGCAAAAAATAAAGCATCGATCGTTGCATACAATTACAAATTTCAACTCAAGCTCATTCCTCCCTGTAACAAATACTGAAAATACCACACAAAGCCACCCTGGAAACGTACTCGGCAACCCTGATCCACAACTGTGTAAATGGACAGCCACAAAAGCAGGTCCTCTTTCGAAGTTGGATTTTGCTATAGAACATAATGGACCTTACTTGGTAAAGAATATACCCCTCTTCTTTCCTTTCCTCCTTTCAAGAGACTGAAAAACACAATACAGTATGAGAAGGATAAGTAAATATTTTTAAGTGGAACCAAGTCTTGAAAGAACAAAAATCTGGCAATACCAAATATCCAAAATGCAACCCTTGATCAAATTTAGCCCTCAAGATAAGATGCTTAAATAAACTAGCATAATCTCTTGTCCGACAAACTATCAAGGCAAGAAGAATACATATTAAATACATAACCAACTTAATGATTCTAGAAAGTTGTGAAATATATGAAATCCTCATGTACATATTTCTCAACCTATATAAAAATATTTAAGCAATCTTCAGATTACGGAATTAATGTTTAAATAGATCTTTCAACATATATTTGGGTACAGTGTTCAGATTGTCCAAATATTGGGCAGGCTGGAACTGACTTGGATTTAAATATGGACATGAAAATTTTTCTTTACAGAATTATAAGTGTCCTGAACTGCTCTTTTCCAAGTTGTACATGGTCTGTTTAGAGTCCGACAGAAAATTAGAAGCCCTAGGTACATAAGCGGGTAAAGCTGGCTAGAGACAAATTTTATGCTAATGTATATGGTTTAGCTATTATCCATCCTTGCCCTGATTGCAGTCAACATTGAAAGAGAGGGAAGGATCATGGCAACCCAGAATCGTTGATATCCAGCAGCAGCCCCTCCTTGTGTTTAGGAACAACTCCGTTTCATTTTGCACATAGGAGATCAAGACGATCCCAGGGCTATGGGAAAGAGTATAGGTAACCCTAAATCAACAACTAAATAAGGGAGTCTCTCCAAGTCTATATATTCTTTGATTTCATACCTTGTAAGATCAGTATAACAATTAATGACATCTGCAGGTTCCACACCTGAGTAATACCTGATTTCTTAGATGCATACATACATGCATCTACATTTTAAAAAGTACACACACACAAAATGTATTTACAAAAACATGAAATATACATGCATCTACATTTTAAAATGGAATATAGCAGTAGATGCAAAGAAAGAAGAGACAAAATTGACTGTTCTACATGGACAAAAGCAGAGTTCCATGTCATTATACCAAGAGGGAACAGCTAGAAAATGAAAAATTATACCCTTTGGATGAATAATCTCAAGGTGAGCACAATCGTATCTCTAGAACTGCATAAGGAGAAAAAAAAAAAAACAAAAGCAAGCAGTCAGTCAAATTGGAGGGAGGGAGGGAGGGAGGGAGAGAGAGATCACCATAAACAGCAAACAACAAATGCAAATGATTATTAACAGAAACTTCTGAAACCGAGTAATAAAACAACAACGATGCACCAGGTTGATATTCAGATTTGTGACATCAATAATCACTCAAGAACTTAATTAGAAGCTATTCTCAGGAGGCAAGATAAATACGATAAATTGAAAAACATGCCCATTTTCTTTTTATTTTCGTTCATTTATTTTTTCCATTCTTATTTTTCATTAGTGTGGTGAGAGGATGCCATGATTTTGGGGTAGGGGGAGGGGTGTTTGCCGGGGGGTGGTTTGATGAGTAATAAAGCTAACATATGGCCAACCCCACAAGAAATATTATCTTGGCCGAGGTCTTGGGGCGACAACTTTTTACAACCCAAGGCAAAGCCCATGGGTTTATTTTATTTAGTCTTCTTCGATGTTAGAAATCAACATATTTTTTTTGATAAGTACATAGATTTATTGAAAGCGTAAGGCGCCCCTTAGCACACTGGAAGTATACAAAAGGAAACACCTAACGAGAAAAAGAAAAACGAACAAGAAAATCAGAATAGCTAATCGACACAGGTGACAAAAAGGCCACCGTCCAAAGATACAGCGTACGAAAAAACGAAGCTAAAATATCCTCCATAGAATTCTCTTGATCTTCGAAACACCTAAGATTTCATTCCTTCCAAACACACCAGAAAATGCAGATAGGCACCATCTTCCAAACCGCAGCACTCTTTGACCTTCTAGACTTCACCAACAAGCAAATAAATTGATAACTCTTTTAGGCATAACCGAAGACATACCAAACCGAGTAAAAACGTGAATCCACAGGGTGGAAGCCACATCATAGTGAAGAAGAAGGTGATCCATAGTTTCCCCATCTCTCTTACACAAGCAGTATCTATCCACAATGATGACATTCCTCTTCCTAAGATTATCAACCGTAAGTATCTTGCCTAGGGCTGCTAACCACGAAAAAAAAGCCGACCTCGAAGGATCTTGAGTCCGCCACACTCTTCCAAGGAAAGCGTCTACCTTCAAAGCCAACCAAGGAATTGAAGGTCTTGACCTTGAACGCACCTTTCTTGGAAGGGACCCACCAAAGCCTATTTGCACTATCTCTATTCACTGTGGCTGAGTGTAGCACCTGAAAAAAGGAGGCAAAGACACCCACTTCCAAATCATGTGCCTCTCTAACAAAGCTCATGTTCCACTGAATAGAACCGCCCAAAATCTCCATATTATCCGCTACGGAGGCATCCTGTACCCAAGCAATACCAAAAAGAACAGGAAAAGCTTCCTTTAAAACCATATCCTCGCACCACGGATCATGCCAAAATTTTGTCCTAACCCCATCCCCCACCTCAAATCTAGTAAAACCAGAGAAAGTCTCCCACCTTTTCCTAATATTCTTCCACAAACCCACCCCAAAGGCACCAACAGGCTCGCGTGAGCACCACCCACCCCACAAACTGCCAAACTTGGATTCCACCGCAACTCTCCACCGAGCATCTCTCTATACCAAGCCGCCACAACCATTTGCCTAACAAAGCGCGGTTGAACTTCAACAAATTCCGAAAACCCAGCCCCCCTTCTGAAATTGGGGTACAAACCTTCTACCAACTCACCAGGTGATATTTAAACTCTTCACCCATCCCACCCTATAGAAAATCCCATTTTAACTTCTCAATGTGAGAAGCAACACTTCCTGGGATAGGGAACAGAGACAAATAATAAGTAGGCACATCGGGCAAGGGTACTCTTAATAAGGGACCCTACCACTCTTGGATAGATATAACCTTTTCCAACTAGCCAGTCGATGCTCAATCTTCTCGATAACCCCGTCCCAAATATGAGTGGACCTATAGGAAGCCCCTAAAGGAAGACCAAGATACTTTACCGGCAAAGAAGCAATCGCACACCTAGAATGTCGGCTAACCTTGACACTTGATCAACATTCCCCACTGGAATTAAGTTTGGCTTAGCAAAGTTAACCTTCAAACCTGAAGCAGCTTCAAACAGAAGGAAGAGCCCCCGCAAATGACGCAACTGAGAAGAATGAGCACTACAAAAAATTAGAGTATCATCGGCAAACAGAAGCGAAAAAGCGGCATTACCAACTTTGAAACCTTCCAACAAGGTGGTTTTTTAGGCAGCTCTTGTGGTATTAGACAAGATGATCCTCTGTCGCCTCTTTTGTTCGTCATTGTGATGGAGGCTTTTAGTAAGCTGTTCTTTATTTCTGTTCAAAGGGGCTTTCTCTCTGGCTTCTCTGTGGGCTCTAGAAGCACTGGAGTGATTAATGTTTCTCACTTTTTATTCGCAGACGATACTTTAGTTTTCTGCAGGGCTAGTTCTGATCATCTTCTCTATCTTCGAATGTTATTACTGTCCTTTGAAGCTGTTTCAGGTTTGAAGATTAATTTGGATAAGTCAGTTTTGGTTGCTGTGGGTATTGTGGATAATATGGATGATCTTGCTGGCATTTTGGGTTATGGAGTCTCGTCTCTTCCTTTAAAATATCTTGGTCTTCCATTGGGGGCTCCTTTTAAGGCTAAGTCTAGCTGGGATGAGGTAGTTGGGAAGATCGAGAGACGTCTGGCTAGCTGGAAGCGGTTGTATTTGTCGAAGGGTGGCAGAGTAACCCTGATAAAAAGCACTCTCTCTAATCTTCCGACGTACTTTCTATCTCTATTCCCTATTCCTTCTAGTGTAGCTAGTCGTATAGAGAAGTTGTATCGAGATTTCTTGTGGGGTGGCATAGGTGAAAAATTTAAATTTCATCTGGTTAATTGGCCCAAGGTTTGTTCCCCTATTTCAAGTGGTGGCTTGGGCATCAGGAATTTGAGGCTCTTCAATAAGGCTCTTTTAGGGAAGTGGCTGTGGCGCTATGTCCATGAGAGAGATGCTTGGTGGAAATCTGTTGTGGATGCAAAGTTTGGACCTACTCGGGATGGTTGGTGTTCTTTAGACCCCCCTGGGTCTCACGGAGTGGGGCTTTGGAAGAATATTAGGAAGGGATGGAGTTCGTTTCGCAACCATATCAGACTCATGTTGGGAAATGGATCTAGGATCTGTTTTTGGGATAATGTGTGGTGTGGTGTGGTGCCTCTCAAGGAAGCTTTCCCAGTTTTGTATGATATTGCGCGTGACAAAGATGCTCTTGTAGCGGACCATTTGGTTGTGGTGAGTGGGTCTTATCAGTGGGATGTTAGCTTTTTCCGAGCGGCCCATGACTGGGAGGTGGATGTTTTGGCCTCTTTTTTCTCTTTGTTGTACTCTTCCAGAGTGAATTATGATGGGGAGGATAAGCTATGGTGGTCTCCTTCTCACAAAGGAAAATTTGATGTTAGATCTTTCTATAAGACTCTTGCTTGCAAAGAGGCTATTCATTTTCCTTGGAAAAGTATCTGGTGGACCAAGGTTCCTTTGAAAGTAGCTTTCTTTGCTTGGACGACAACGCATGGGAAGATCCTTACTTTGGACAATCTCAGGAAGAAGCGGGTCATAGTGATTGATAGATGTTGCATGTGCAAAATGAATGGGGAGTCAGTGGATCATCTTCTTCTCCATTGTGAGTTAGCTCGCGCTTTGTGGAACGCCATCTTTAGTCGCTTCAGTCTGTCTTGGGTTATGCTTCTTCGGGTGGTAGATTTATTCGCTTGCTGGTGGACGGGTGGTCGCTCTCGGAGTGCAGTCGTGTGGAAGATGGTCCCTTGTTGCCTTATGTGGTGCTTATGGAGGGAACGCAATGATAGGCAGTTTGAAGACAAAGAAAGAACTATTGAGGATCTCATTTCCTCGCACCCTTAACATTTAGTTTTAATGATTTCCTTGTATTGTTTTCTACTTCCTCTTAGATGCCTTTCTTGTAAACTTCCTGTGTACTTGATTGCGCTTTGCGCTTTTTAATGATATTTCTCTTATTTATCAAAAAACCGCAGTAGAAATCATACGGCTTATAGAGAAATCAACATATTTTTATAGTTCAGATATGCTGAACATGGGCGGTGGTAAAGGTCCATGGTTCTAATAATGGGTCTCCTTAAACATGAGTTATTATGCTTATTTTTTAAGACTTTGTGATGCAACAAGGTGGAAGCCTAGAACATCTCCTCCTCCCCTTCCCTTCTTTTTCAACTTCTTGCTACTTAAAATCCATATAAACTTGCTAGCAAATTTGTTAGAAGAACTCTCGAGGCCTTAAAAATTCTTACCTTGAAACCCTAACTCAACGCTCATCAACTAGCATCCAGTTTAACGACCAAGAGAAAGCAACAACCGCATTTGTGCTATTACTCTAAAAGAACTAGTCAAGTTGCAATTGAAACTCTCTAAAATCACTTATAAAGCTCAGTTTCACCAAGTAAGGGACCAATGTAGAACTTAAACACCCACGAGCTCTTTTATAATCCACCTACTTTATGGCTCAAGTCCGATGGTTTTGTGGAACAAGTGCAACAGTGGTGGGAGTCTTATGATTTTCAAGGCTTGCCAAGTTATGTGTTGGCGAAAAAGTAGAAAGCTTTAAAGGTAGACTTGAAGAAGTGGAATGAAGAGGTTTTCGGTGATGTGGAGAAGAAGAAGAAGGAGTTATTGGAAGGTATTAAAGAGTTGGAGGGTGTAGAGGAGTCTCGGGGGCTGATGGAGGAGGAGCAGGTACGGAAGTCTAACATGATCATGGAAATGGAAAAAACACTCCTGTTCGAGGAGGTTAATTGGAGGCAAAAATCTCGGGCTTTGTGGCTGAAGGAAGGGGACAATAACACTAAATTTTTTCATAGGGTGGCAAATTCGCATCGAAGGTACAACCATGTGGGAGCTCTGAGGTTTAATGGGGCTATGTCTACAGATTCGGTGGAGATTAAGGAGCACATTGTCAATTATTATGACACTTTGTACACCGAGCAGAGTTCGTGGAGGCCTAGGGTGGACGGGATTTCTTTCTCTTCCATTGATACGGATGAGTGCCTCTGGTTGGAACGTGTATTTGAGGAGCAGGAGGTATGGGAGGTGGTGCGGGAGATGAACGGGGATAAGGCTCCGCGCCCAGATGGTTTCTCTATGGCTTTCTTTCAGAAATGTTGGGCTGTTCTCAAACAAGATATTATGGTGGTTTTCTCAGAGTTTCATAATAGCTGCCAGTTCGAGAGGAGTTTGAATGCAACTTTCGTCTCCCTTATCCCTAATAAGGTAGATGCGGAGGAGATTAAGGACTTTAGGCCTATCAGCTTGGTGGGAGGGGTCTACAAAATGATTTCTAAGGTCCTTGCTAACAGGCTCAAATCGATGTTGGGGAAATTGATTCCGAGCTCTCAGAATGCCTTCATTGGTGGTCGGCAAATCCTGGACTCAGTTCTTATTGCCAATGAATGCCTGGATAGCCAGTTGCGGTCGGGGGAGGCGGGGTTATTATGCAAGTTGGATTTGGAGAAAGCATATGATCACGTGAACTGGGATTTTTTACTCTTCATGCTTCAGAGGTGTGGGTTTGGGGAGAGGTGGAGGAAATGGATTAATTTTTGTGTTTCTTCTGTAAAATTTTCTATTTTGGTTAATGGTGTGCCGACAGGTTTCTTCCAGAGCTCAAGGGGGATTAGACAAGGTGATCCTCTTTCTCCTTTGCTGTTTGTGGTGGTTATGGAAGCGCTAAGTAGGATGTTGAATGAGGCTATGCTCCAAGGCATGTTGTCTGGTTTCTCAGTGGGTATCAGGGAGAATGAAGCGTTAGTGGTGAATCATTTGTTGTTTGCTGATGATACATTAATTTTCTGTGGGGCACAGGTTGAACATGTTCGAAATTTGAGGTGTACCTTCTTATGCTTCGAAGCGGTGTCAGGGTTGAGGATTAATCTTGGCAAATCTGAATTGGTCCCAATTGGTGAGGTGGATGAGGTGGAGTCTTTGGCTCATATTCTGGGTTGTAGAATTGGGTCTTTACCGATGACATATTTGGGTCTGCCGCTGGAGGCGTCGTTTAAATCTCTTTCTATCTGGAATGGGGTTATTGAGAAGGTACAGCGAAGGTTGGCTAGTTGGAAAAAGATCTATCTATCCAAGGGTGGCAGGGTGACGTTGATTCATAGTACACTGTCCAGCATTCCTACTTATTTTTTATCCTTGTTTCCCATTCTTGTAATTATAGCCAAGAAATTGGAGCGGCTTCAAAGGGAGTTTCTATGGAGTGGTTTGGGGGATGAGACTAAATTTCATTTAGTCAATTGGAATCGGGTTTGTTCTCCAATCAAGGTAGGTGGATTGGGAGTTCGTAATATTATTAAGTTTAATCAAGCCTTATTGGGGAAGTGGATATGGAGGTTTTCACAGGAACGTGATGCTTTTTGGAGATTGGTGATTGAGGTGAAGTATGGGAGTGTAAGGGGAGGATGGAGTTCTTTACCGGCGACGGGGTCTTATGGTGTGAGTGTTTGGAAGTTTATCCGAAGGGGGTGGGATAATTTAGCCAAGTACTTGCGTTTTGAGGTGGGTGAGGGGTCTCATATTCGCTTTTGGCATGACTTATGGTGTGGGAACAGGCTGCTCAAGCTTTGCTATCCAGTTTTGTACTCTATTGCTCGTTTTCCGGATGCTTGGGTGGTGGATAATTTGTCTGTGGTAGGAGGTGTGGCTCATTGGAATGTTCCCTTTACGCGCTATGCTCAAGATTGGGAGGTGGAGATGATGATATCCTTCTATGAACAATTATACTCTATTCGGATTTGGCATGGAGAGGTTGATAGGGTGGTTTGGAATCTTTCTAAGAAGAGGAATTTTGAAGTGAAGACTTTTTATAAAGCATTAGTTGGTCACGAGGCGGCTTATTTCCCTTGGAAGGGAATATGGCGTGTTCAAGCTCCAAAGCGGGTGGCGTTTTTTGTTTGGACAGTAGCTTTAGGAAAGATTTTAACTCATGATAATTTACGTAGGCATGGTATTGTGGTGGTAGAGTGGTGTGTTATGTGTACGAAGCATGGGGAATCCGTTGATCACATCCTTCTTCATTGTGACGTGGCGCGGGTTGTTTGGAGTTACTTTTATAGCTTGTTTGGGATGGAGTGAGTTATGCCTAGTAGTGTTTTGGATTTTAATAAGTGGTTGGGGCACCTTGCTGGGTCGTGGTTCTGCTATCCGTAGTTGGAAACAGGTTCCTTTATGTGTTTTGTGGGGTTTGTGGTGTGAGAGAAATTCTAGGCTTTTTGAGGATGTAGAGGTTACAGTTGGGGCTATTTGTAGAAATGTGCTTAATATGTTATATCTGTGGGTGTCGGCGCATAGCCCGGGTCGTATGTCGTTTGCTGATTTCTTACTTTCATGTTCGTTTATTTCCTCTGACTAAGGGCTCTTTTGTATACTTCCTGTGTACTAGGGTTGCGCCCCTTTGCGCTTTTTTATGAATTATTACTTATCAAAAAAAAAATAATCCACCTACTTTATGTGGGCTAATCATATTTTCAATATGAGTTATGAGGTGTTACATACAGATTCCTAGAAACAGACCTGACACTCTTCTCAGGTACAATTCACGTCCCCATAACAGCCCAAAGTTTATTTTTCTTCCTTTAACATGCCTCTACCTTTGCAACTCTTGCAAAACCTAAACCCACATTTTTTCCCAAATTAGACCCAGGAAAAACACTGCTTAGCTGACTGTCTATAATTGCTTCACTGCAGTCCTACATCACCTCTTATCCTCTTTCATTTCTAGTATCTCATACGCTATTAGCTAAGGCCAATTGCATACATTATACTAGGTACTTGTTTAATAGTTTAAATATCAGCCTTGAATAGATACAACTGCCACTGACAGTGAAAGTTTCTTGCTCCATCAACAACCAATTGTTGATGGAAAATATAACAAACTTTTAAATAAAAAATAAAAAAATAAAATAAAAAATATATATATATATTTAACATTGAAAGAAGTTGAACAAGTTTTATTAATTCAAATTTTACAGAACATAACTTCAACTCATTTTCCATTTTTGCTTGCTTTAACATAGCACATTTCAAAGGATCAGGAACATAAATAACCATGATAAAATCTCTTCTTGGAACATAGTTTATGGTACAGTTTATGATGCTATTAAATAACCAGTATATAAAAATTTCGGTATTGGTACTTCCTAGGTTCTATCCATATTAACCAGTATATAAAAATTTCGTGCATTTCATGGAAATCTTCAAATACAGTAGGCTGCATTGTATTTAATATGATGCCTTTAGTGAGAACAGAATGCTCGGAGTTTCGAAGATGTAGAGACTTTGGTAATAGAGTTGCGGAAGATTATGTTCAACGCGTTCGACACTTGGATATTTGCTCATCATCGCTTGCTTGTCTCTAGTTTTGTAGATTTTTTGAACTTTTGTTATTTTTCTACATATTTGGGGTTCTCTTGTATACTCTTTGTGTACTAAGGTTGTGCTCCTTTGCGATTATTTAATGATATTGAAATTACTTAAAAAAAAGAAAAAAACTGTATGGGAAACACTAGTTACATACCAGCTAAAGTCAATCAAGTTGTTATCTGCTCGTAAGAGATGCTCAGCACCTCCAGAACCAGTTATCGAAAATTCTGTAGGATTTCCAAATTGAATTGCAACCTAAACAAAGGAAAAAGAATGAAAATAAAATCAAGGACTACCTAAAGCTTGATCATGAACAGATATATTTTCTTCGACAGCTAAATACAGCTCCACGTCCTAATGGATTTAACCCATGACGTCATCCTTTGGCCCTTGACATATTGCAAGATGTATTGCTAATTTTAATAAAACTTAGTTTAGCAGACAGGCATTATATTGTTAACCAATGCAATTACATGCTAAATTATTCTTAGAAAAATATGGAGGATAACTAATTGTTTCTAAGGTTTACAAAAACAGGCTGTGAACTAATAATTCTTATTCCTTCTTTCTTGAGTTTTTTGTACGCTCATCTGCACCAATTAACATCAAATAGCTAATTGGAATTTAATACATTAATTTCCTTTACAATCTGAGGAAATTAGTCTATCGATTTAAACCAGGTCCTGATAGCCTAGGCTCATGGTACTGAGCAGGCTTGATTACACTTCAGATAAGGCTCACAGATAGAACAGGACACATCTTGCCTCACCCTAAATGCAAAGGAACTACAAAAAATGAATTTATTCAAAATCTAATGGGGAAGAGATAAGTACCTAGATCTTCAGTTCACTCTTAGTTCTCCCAAAATCTTACAATAATCGATATCATAAGCCATAAACTTTTCAATATGCAAACCATCTAAACCGAAAATTCTTATACAATTTAAGATGGCCAAGCTCTTAATACCAAATATCTAAAACATTAAACAAGGAAGAAATCATACACTAGTGGTTGGTGAAAACTTTTCAGTGACTACAACGCCATTTGGTCCAGCACACTTGATACTGTAACCTTCCTTCTTAATTGCCAATGAAGCCGGTTCCCATATATCAAGAAACCTAGTCTGTAAAAAATTGTATAAAAAAATTTGCAAAGCCTTTACACACAATGGAAGTTAAATGGGGGGTGGGGGTTGCTCCCTCAGCAAAACAATAAACACGTTGGAAACACAGAATAGTAACTTGGGGATTTCCATTGAAGCCATACCGACAGGAATACTTTATATGAAGCTTGACCACCATAAAAAGTCTTCTCTATGTGGTTTTGCATTTCAGAATCTGTAAAAAAGTTGAAAATAATTGTAATTCTTTCAGGTTTTGCGGTATATAACTGAAAAACTTAGCAATATAATACCCCGAGGTTCTCAAGAACAATTATATGCCATGAAAAATGTGCAAGCACCGAAATAGAGTTTACTTATAGTCAATAGAAAAGATAAGGTATCAAAACAGATACAATGGCTATCATATTTTTTTTTGATAAGTAAGTTTAGTTTTATTAAAAGCGTAAGGCGCCCCTACGTACAATGGAAGTATACAACAGGAAACACCTAACTAGAAAAGGAAAAAGAAGCAAGAAAATCAGCAAAGCTGATGGATAAAGGGTACAAAAAAGCCATCGACCAGAGATACAGCGTATGGAGAAACAACTCTAACACCTCCTCTATCATATTAAATGGAAAAGAAAAGGGAATTTAAGTCAAAGAGAAATATAATGTAGGCTACCCACAACAAAAGAAGACATCCATACTTTAACACCTCAATGCAATTGAAAACAAAACAAAAAAAAGTTCATCATTTTGTATGCTACTTTTGTACAGAAATGTCTTGCAAAGTCAAATTTGTCCAACCATGTTACGTATTCCAATTTTGCCAGTTGCCTGAGAAGAGCTGGGCCTAAAAAAGGGGAGGAAAAAATGAGTCCCAACTTGCGAAACAAGATAACTTATTACTTTGTCTTTTCATCGTGTATGGCTAGGTCACCTATTTGAGAAGCAGAAACAGGATATGATGCAAAGCAGAAAAGAATGAAGAGATGCCAAATACATATAATAATAGGAAATCTCATTTGAAGCTCTAGACTGAGGTGCTATTGAGATATTGAACCGTAATGGTATCCCATACACATTCCAAAGTTTGACTATTAATTGGAATGCGGTTTTACTGTAACATGAAAAACCTAAAGAGAATCCAGCCAGAAAATGTTAACAAAAGTATGAGGAATGGAAAAGCAAACCAAAAATCTTGACAATGTATTTTGTAGTTTTTTTTTCTCTTTTCCTTTTCATTTCACAATAAAAAATATTATTAGATTTCCTGCATGTTCTAGAGAAGCAATTCTCCAAAACTTCTCCACTTTGATTCATAAAAAAGTTCTCATGGAAAGTTTGGCTGTGGTGCAGTGAGACAAATTTCATTAAGTATGCCAAACAAGCAAGAGAGGAATAGAAAGCCTAAGTCAATGCATAAGGAAAACAACTGCCCCAAGGTATGTTCTCCAAGCTCTAAGGGGGGTTTTGGAGTTCGAAATTTAATCATGTTCAATCGAGCCCTTCTAGGGAAGTGGTTATGGCATACAGCACTATGCATACGAGAGAGAGAGAGATGCTCTCTGGAGAAAGGTAGTGGCTGTTAAATATGGCAGTCAGTGGGGTGGGGTGGGTGGTGCTCTAATGAAATCCTTGGGTCTTATGGGGTGGGTCTCTGGAAATTCATTAGGAGGGGGTGGGAAGAATTTTCCAAAAGTACTAGATTCAAGGTGGGTGATGGCTCCAAAATTAGTTTTTGGCACAAAGTGTGGTGTGGGGAACGTCCCTTTAAGACAACTTTTTCAGGGTTGTATAGCATTGCCTCCCTTAGGGATGCTTCCGTGGCTAATCATCCTCAGTTCTCTACTGGCTCTTCTCAGTGGAATGCTAATTTTGTTAGAGTGGCGCATGATTGGGAGTTAGAATTCTTTTCCTCGTTCTTCGATCAGTTATATTCCATTAGGCTTGAACAAGATGGTGTTGACAAACTTTGTTGGAACCCCTCCAACAAAGGGTTGTTTGATGTAAAATTGTTCTATAATATCTTATCCCCCATGACAGCAATCCCTTCCCTTGGAGGTGTATTTGGCACAAAAGGACCCCTTTAAGAGTGGCTTTCGTTGCTCGGCCAGCTACTTTAGGTAAGATCCTTACAATGGACAACTTAAAAAAGCAAAAAATCATTGTAGTAGATTGGTGTTATACGTGTAAGAGTAGGAAAACCGTTAACCACCTCTTGCTCCATTGCAATATAGTTAGTGGCTTATGGTACTATATTTGGCTTAGCATGGGTCATGCCTCGTTTGGTGAGAGATCTCCTCGCTTGTTGGAGAAGAAAGACTGGTAATTCTTATAGTGAAGCTTTGTGGAAGATGATCCTGCTTTGTTTGTGTTAAGGATATAATGGTCAACTCACATCCCATGCCAACAGCCGCATCTACCATCTCAAGTTCACTCATGGACAGCACACAAACCCTAGCAGCCGCCACACAAATCCTAGATCAATCAGCCGTGAATCAAGGCAATCTTCCACAACAATCACACACTCGGATACTCTCTCCATATAAAACCTACAGCTAGCATTATTCTCTTGCAACTTTCCTATTGTACCTCAACGGCTATATTACCATATCTACCTTCCTAGAATAGAATGATTCTTACCTTATGTAAATGACAGTGTACACGGCATTCATGTACTTGTAAATCCTTATAAATACAGATTAATACAAAACCCTAAGCATCAAGTGCTTAAGGCCCTTTTCCTAGTTTTGTATTTAGTTTACATGGTATCATAGCCTACCAACAGCCAACGCTCATCCATGGCCACTCCTACCGCCGCCGCTCCTACTACTTCAGATCTCATGCCCAATGTCACCCAACTTGGAAGCATCAAATTAGAAGGTCCTAACTATCTCGGATGGGTTGCTCAATTTCAACCTATCTTGTGTGGTTATGAACTCCAAGGCCTACTGGATGGATCAGATCCATGCCCCCCGAAACTCATTGCCAATACAGATGGTAATGGTGAAATTCCGAATCCAGCCTATGTTTCATGGCTGCGAAGAGATCAGCAACTGCTGAATCTTATTATCTGCTCTCTTGCTCCTCCATTGGTACCTTCGATGTACGGTTTAAAAACATCGCAGCTTGCCTGGAGCAGTTTGGCAACACGGTTTGCAGCACAATCAAAGTCCAGAATTTCCCATCTCAAGCGCCAGTTACAACGCTTGCAGCAGGGGAACAAAACTTGCACTGAATACCTCAGCCAAGCCAAAACTTGGTCTGACGAACTCTCAGCAGTGGGAAAACCCGTTGAAGATGATGTCTCATCTCCTATGTTATCAATGGTATTAATCCTATCTACAACTCTTTTGTTACTGCCTTTACTTTACGTGATCGTGAAACCACCTTTCATGACTTCCAATCTGAATTGTTGAGCCATGAAATTCTCCTTCAAAATCAGCAGCAAACCCTTAACCCTGAAGCAGGATCCTTTGCCCTTCATGTCAACCGCTTTCGACCACCTCAGCAACCCAACAATTTTCATATCCCAACTTTCGTCCCAGCCCCAACAACTTCAGGAAACCAAAACCCTTCCCCCGTCCCCCTGGTCAATTCCGCCAGTCAACCCCTCCTAATCACTACTCCCTAAGACATCCAACTCCACCCTCACCCAATACTTCTTTTGGCAATCACCCCACCAATGGTGCTGCTCAGCCCCCGCGTCAGTACTCTCCTTGCCAAATCTGTGGTAAAACCAGCCACCGTGCCCTAGACTATTATCATCGCATGGACTACGCCTACCAAGGCCGTCACCCACCAATGCAACTTGCTGCCATGACTGCTCAGACTAATGAAGAGTTCACTAATCAAGAATGGCTTGCCGACTCCGGTGCCAACACACATATCACAGCCGACTCATCTCTCCTCACAGAATCTCAACCGTTTGATGGCTCCGAAACTGTTGGCGTCGGTAATGGCACAGGTTTGCTTATTCACAACACCGGTTCTTCTATTGTTCAATCCCCTAATTCTGCATCCTCTAAACTTCTTCTCTCACAAATTTTACATTGCCCGGCTGCTTCTGCCAACTTACTTTCTATTAACAAATTCTGTAAAGACAACAAATGCTGGTTTGCTCTAACTGATATTGATTTTACTGTGAAGGACAATTTGACAGGGAAAATTCTGCTCCACGGACCCAGTGAAAATGGGTTGTACCCCATCCGGTTGCACCCTCACTCCTTGAATAAAGCATCCGGGTTCACTACCCTCCTTGGTGTCAAAACCACTGACATGGATTGGCATCAACGATTGGGACACCCCTCTCTCTCTATTTTACAGCATCTGTTTCGTCATCAGCACCTTCCTCTTCTCGGTTCAGTCAATCAGTCCACTGTGTGTGAATGTTGTCAACTTGGCAAGTCCAAACAACTTCCGTTTTCAGAGTCCATTAGAAGTTCCTCGAGTCCTTTAGAAGTAATCCACTCCGATGTA
This sequence comes from Alnus glutinosa, assembly GCF_958979055.1. Taxonomy (NCBI): domain Eukaryota; kingdom Viridiplantae; phylum Streptophyta; class Magnoliopsida; order Fagales; family Betulaceae; genus Alnus; species Alnus glutinosa. The sequence goes on from NC_084889.1 coordinate 35,624,448, forward strand.
TGGACCTCTCCAGTTCCATCACTGAGTGGGTGCAAATTTTATGTTTTGTTTATTGATGAATACAGCTGGTTTACTTGGTTGTATCCTATTATGAATAAAAGTGAAGTTTTTCAGTGCTTTATTAAATTTAAATTACTTGTTGAAAATCTATTCTCCACTACTATTAAATATTTTCAAACTGATAATGGTGGAGAATATACCTCCACCACCTTCAAACAATTCTTGGACCAAAATGGCATTTTTCACCGACTCACATGTCCACACACCTCTCAGCAAAATGGTATTGCTGAGAAAAAACATAGACACATAGTTGAAACCGGCTTGACCCTCCTTGCTCAATCCGGTTTACCCTCTAAATACTGGGTAGACTCCTTCCTTACCTCCATTTTTCTTATCAATCGTCTACCCTCACCAGTCACAAACAACACTTCCCCTTTCTTCAAACTTTTCAATAAAGAACCTGACTACACACTGCTCCGTGCCTTTGGTTGCCTCTGTTATCCCCTGCTTCGTCCCTATGCTGCTCATAAGCTATCCTTCAGAAGCAAGCCCTGCATATTTATCGGCTATGGTGCCAACCAACGTGGCTACCGGTGTCTTGATCCTCACTCTCACAAAATATACCTTTCCCGCAATGTTGTCTTCGATGAAACCAAATTTCCAGCCAAAACACCATCTCTCTCTCACGGGTCCTGTAAAATCACTACAGCCCCCAATACTCCCGTCTTCTTCCAACCTGCTGCTCTTTTCCCCCTACCCTCTTCCCCACTTCCGTCTCTCCCTTCACCTACATCCTCACCTCCTGCCCCTACAAACTACACTTCCACTCCCCTGTCTCCCTCCGCATCTCCATCCCCAGCATCCCATACATCTCTACCTCTACCATCGTCCCCCACCCTTGCTCCTCTCCTCTCCTCTCCTCCCCCACCCCCACCCCCGCCCCTCTCCCCTCCCCTATCTTCCCTCCTCCTCTCCCTACCCACCTAGTAGCCCCTAGCAACCGTCCTATCACCCGATCCCAAACCGGATCCTCCAAACCTCGAACTTATCCTAACTTCACCACCTTTCATGCTATCTCAAACATCCCCTCCTCACCTATACCTCTGTCGTCCTTCCACCCGAACCTTCCACATACCGTCAAGCTGCATCCCAACCTGAATGGGTTGCTGCTATGACTGCTGAATTCCAAGCACTCCTCTCCAACAACACTTGGTCTCTTTGTCCCCGCCCTTCCCACCAACATGTTGTCCGCAACAAATGGGTCTACAAGCTCAAACAGAAACAAGATGGCAGCATTGACCGTTACAAAGCCCGTCTCGTCGCCAAAGGCTTTGATCAACTTTCTGGAATTGACTACCATGACACCTTTAGCCCAGTCATAAAACCTCCCACCATTCGGTTACTCATTGCCTTAGCCGTTCAGTTTGATTGGAACATCACACAACTGGATGTCTCCAATGCTTTCCTTCACGGCTACCTTGATGAAGATGTCTTTATGGAACAGCCTCAAGGGTTCCTAAACCCTCAGTTCCCTACTTATGTGTGCAAGTTGCATAAAGCTCTCTATGGGCTCAAACAAGCTCCCCGGGCTTGGTTCACCCGGCTCTTTACTTCTCTCTTAGAAATTGGATTTTCTACTTCTCAAGTTGATCCTTCTCTTTTTACTTTCCACACTAACGGATCTCACATCTTTCTCTTAGTGTATGTCGATGATATTATTATCACAGGTAACGATAACGCCTCCATGCAATCAGTTATAGGCAAACTCCAACTTGACTTTGCCATGAAGGACCTTGGTTCTCTTTCCTACTTCCTTGGCATTCAAACCACCCGGGACTCTACTGGCATACACCTCCGGCAATCCAAATACATTCAGGACCTTCTCCACCGTGCTGGCATGATTGACTCCAAGCCATACCGCAGCCCCTGCCTCTCTGGTTCCAAGATGTCCAAGAATGATGGTGAACCCCTTCCCAACCCTTCTGATTATCGACAACTCGTTGGGGCCCTCCAATATGCCACTCTCACGCGCCCGGACATTGCCTATTCAGTGAATCAACTCTGCCAGCACATGCAAGCTCCCACCTCCGTGCACTGGACAGCAGCTAAAAGAGTTCTTCGTTACCTCAAAGGCACCCTCGATTTTGGCCTCCATTATACCAAAGGCTCCTTCACCCTCCACGGCTTCTGTGAATCCAATTGGGCTGGCAACCCTGACGATCGCCGCTCCACCACTGGCTATGGCATCTTCTTTGGTTCCAACCTCATCTCCTGGTCCGCTAAGAAACAAACTGTCGTCTCCAGATCCAGCACCGAAGCCGAGTACCGTGCCATGGCTATCACTACTGCTGACCTCTATTGGCTCCGCATGCTCTTCAAAGAATTACAGCTTCCCTTGCCATCTCCTCCCACAATTTGGTGTGATAACTCCGGCGCTCTTGCCATTGCCTCCAATCCAGTCTCTCATGCCCGCACCAAGCACATCGAAGTTGATGTCCACTTTATCCGGGACAAGGTTCTCAACAAAGACATTCAGCTCCGCTACCTCTCCACCATCGACCAGCTTGCCGACATCTTCACTAAAGGCCTCCCGGCCGATCGCTTCTGCTTCTTGCGTGACAAACTTCCGGTCGTCCCTCCCCTCAGTTTGCGGGGGGGTGTTAAGGATATAATGGTCAACTCACATCCCATGCCAACAGCCGCATCTACCATCTCAAGTTCACTCATGGACAGCACACAAACCCTAGCAGCCGCCACACAAATCCTAGATCAATCAGCCGTGAATCAAGGCAATCTTCCCCAACAATCACACACTCGGATACTCTCTCCATATAAAACCTACAGCTAGCATTATTCTCTTGCAACTTTCCTATTGTACCTCAACGGCTATATTACCATATCTACCTTCCTAGAATAGAATGATTATTACCTTATGTAAATGACAGTGTACACGGCATTCATGTACTTGTAAATCCTTATAAATACAGATTAATACAAAACCCTAAGCATCAAGTGCTTAAGGCCCTTTTCCTAGTTTTGTATTTAGTTTACAGTTTGATGTGATGCATGTGGAGAGAAAGAAATGACTGAAGCTTTGAAGACAATGAGAGGATGGCGGCAAAGCTAAAGACCTTATTTTTCCATACCCCTTTTCGATGGATAGCTGCTTATGATTCTTTGCACATTTATAGTTTTCATGACTTATCTCTTTTCTTTTTTGGATTTAAATGTTTCTCTTATATACTCCATGTGTACTTACTTGGGTGCGCCCTTTGATTTTATATATATATATATATATATATATATATATATATATATATATATATATATATATAGAGAGAGAGAGAGAGAGAGAGAGAGAGCTTGATGAAAAAAAATATAACACAACACACGATACTCCAGAGAGAGAGAGAGAGAGAGAGAGAGAGAGAGAGAGAGAGAGAGAGAGAGAGAGAGAGAGAGAGAGAGAGCTTGATGAAAAAAAATATAACACAACACACGATACTCCAAACAACACCTTCCCCCTTACTAAATTTAGGACACCAGGCAAAATAGCACTAGAACTGAGATCACCCCAACACAAAGAATCATGGTAGATGAGTGCAAAAGGGAAATAGCGTCCATAACTTAAATGAAAGACATGTAAGACCAAATCTAAAAAATTCAAACTTGATTCATCAGAACATAATTACTTACCACAACTGATCTTTTTATGCTCATTGGCAAAAACCTTTACAAGCTCTCCCTGCATTCACAAAGAAAAAAAGTTATTAAATAATCAAGCAGTAGAACTTTGCAACAATTCAAAATGCCCAGATTTAAAAAGCCTACTGTCTAAAAAAAAAAAAAATTTAGGAGACCCTCTATAGGCACGGATGATTTAAAAAGCAGTTCAGACATTATATATTTTAATAACTTGTTTCTCATATCTTCAAGCCTCAACTCATACTTGGAATTTGCAACACGAAAAAGAGAAGGAAAGGTTAAATAACCACATCTAAAGTCCTAGTATTTTAAAATACGTTGGACTGGCTATACAGTATGAGAGACAATACCTTGCGCTTCCTGTTATCCAGAGGCTGCACTTCAATAGCCAGGTATGTATCAACATCATCGGCTGTGACAAGATAGTTTGGTTGCTTTGCTCCTGTCATCAGAAACTCCATAAGACCCACATTTCCAGATAAAGATACAAATGAAACACAAAAGATGCGCTCAAGGAAAAAAATACCATCGATGTAATTAACAGATCCATCTTCCAAGTGCCGTACCCACTAGCAGTGGAAAAAACATCACAAGATTATATATTAGTATTGGTATCAAAAATAAATATTCCACAGCATTATGTGTTTCATGGTGGATCCAAGAGATTCCTGTCACTAAAAGCACCAAACAATGAGACAGATTCAAGAATGGATCCTGAAAAATGCACCTCAAAGTTACAACTTGTTGTTCCATTAATAGAATATCCATTTGCCTGGAGTTCCCGCCCTGGAAAAGCTTCACCTGATATTTGAAGGTTCTCTACTGCTGGTAATGGATCATCATCTGCAGCTGCATATTGGAATCTAATCAATCTAAAATAGCCACCTGCAGTGCTGAGACTGAACAGCAAAACCAATAGATAATAGATGTTACCCTCAGAAAATGAAGAAGAAGGCTCTTCAAGTACTGGTGGTAGGAAAGGAGAATATGAGGAGCCGGGATCGTCAATTGCGGTTGTGTAAGGTGGGTTTCCTGAAGTCCAATTTGCTGAAGATTCTCCTTCATTCTGGTTTCCCTCTGATTCTGGATCATCCATCTCAGTATTGCTGACAGGTTCACGAAATGTGACCTGCTTACTGGTGGTTTCTTCCCCATAACGTGGGGCATGTACATCACTTCTAGTGACAGCAAACTGCACAGGTATATCATGGGCTGCAGGATCCCTGGTAAACAATAGAGACACTTCAGCAGGACAACACGTTAATATGATAAAGAAAACTACATATGCAGCACTTGCCATGCAATCATTATCAAGCACTGATGATCAGAACATAATTTACAACAAATCCAAGAAATTTAGACTTATGTTTCCATGGTGAACAAAAATTCAGTTTTGATAGCTGAAGATAGCAAAGGGAAGGGATTCACGACAGGGGACTGGACAATGAGATAGGGAGAGCACAACCCATCATCTAAATCATCTTCAATTAAGTTACTTGTCCAGATAGAGATTTATTAAAAAAAAAAAAAAAACTAGCACCCAAGCTAAGAGTCCTTATGTGCTGAAAAAATTCCCCCTCTAATAAGCTAAGAAAGCGTTTCACCTTCCACAATGAACCCCTCTAAGGTAGGGTCACTTTGTATACCTACCTCTGTAGGGTAAACCTCAGGCCCGTGCAAAACGCCCCTATCCACATATATCGGGTAATAGTTCGGATTCGCTGGTAGGCTAGCCCCAAAGAATTGATGAAAATGCTACCAAGACCAAGGCCCTTACCACTTAAGCCAACCCCTTGGGGCCTATGGTCAATAAGTTTTACCCCTTAGCGTTTCACCTTCCACTTTATCTCGCAATCATGGTGAATAAGTTTTAAAGAAGTAGCAATAAACCACAGGCTCAAGCGAACCACCACTGGCTAAAGGAACTGCACAATATCAAAACAAGAGAAACTATCATCTTCTTATGCGAAAACCCCAGCAATTCCAAAAACTCCATATTTGAGCACCAAATGTCTCCGGCCAAATCAGAAGTAGAAAAGCAAATGATAAATTGGATATTAGATCTTTAAGCACAGGTGTCTGTAGAGAAAGATCTAAACCCTCTTTACTAGGTCATGTACAATCAATCAAAGACATCACCCAAACTAAGAATACACTTCTTAAACATCTTACCAACCTAAGTCCTCCCAGGAAAGAATTTTAAATTGCAGCATACCTTGGATGATGCCTAGATAATGAGAACAACCTGGGTAACAGATTGGCACTTATCTCCCCTCCCTACTACCACCAGTCACCTTTCAAACCACTCCCTACTTTCAAGGCGGGGGGCCACTTCGTGTTCCCACCTCTAATGGGTAAACCTTGGACCCGTGCAAAGCGCTTCCTCCATACGGATGGGGTAAAACTCCGGCTTCGCCGGCGAGCTAGCACCAATTCATTGTTTACACCTAAAGGGATTCGAACCTTAGACCTGATGGAAATGCCACCAAAATCAAGGCCCTTAACACTCGAACCAACCCCTTGGGGTTACAACCTACCAGTAAAATGAAAACAAAATCAAATAAAACACATACATACAACTATGTCTAGCACAAAGTTTTCAAAGCCCATTCCAAAAATTTGTTCCATGTTCCCCAGTCACAAACCTAATGCAACCTTAGGCATTATTATTTTATCTCCTAAAATGTATGGGGGGAATGTCACTCCTAACACTGTCCTAGAAACTAAGGGTCTATTTGGTAGAGTCTTGCAAAACTCTTTTCACTTCTCAAATGCTGAAGACTCTTCTCAAATATTACTTATCCAAAACGATTTTTAGATGTGGCCCCACTACTATACACTTTTCAAAACAAACCACAAAACTCTTCTCAAAACACAAAACACCTCATAAAACATTTCTAAAAAAATAATTATCATGAACTTTCGATAGTCCTGCGATGGCCGCCATTAATGTCCAGCGGTCCCGCAAAGGGCGACAGGAACTTTCGGCGGCCCTATGGTGGCCACAAGGAACATTCCGCAACCTTGCGGTGGCCACTATGTACGTCCAGCGGCCCCGTGATGGCTGTTGTGAACTTCCGATGGCCCCGTGGTGGCAGCCGTAAATGTTTGACGGCCTCGCGGGGCCGTCGTGAGCTTCTAGCGATCTCGTGGTGGCCGCCAAGAACATCAGGTGGCCTCATGGCGTCTGCTGTGAACATCCAACAGCCCCGCGGTGGGTGCTGTGAACTTTTGGTGTCTCCACAGTGGCCACCAAGATCGTCTGGAACGGACACCGCGGTAGTTGCCACCAAGCAGCCACCACCGTAGACTGTAAATTGCAAAAGTTTTTGGGTTGGCTCAAGTGGTGAAGGCCTTGGACTTTGGTGGCATAACCATCAGATCTAAGGTTTGAATCTCATTGAGTGCAAAAAACTCCTTCGGGCCACACCCCTGGCGAAAGCCAGATTTATTTGATCCGTGTGGTGGAGGTGCATTACACGGGTCCGGAGTTTATCCTTTTTTTTGATAAGTAATAGGAATTTCATTAAAAAAGTGTAAGGCGCCCCTTAGTACACAAGGAGTATACAAAGGAAGAACCCAGCTAGCCCATAAAGCAGAACCCAACAAGACCCTCATAAACCCCAAAACCCAACAACACCCAAAACCCTCAAGAGCCCCATTAAAAAAAATCTTCCATTTTGAGGGAACACTATTCAATTTTTTCTTTTTCGAAATTACTTCTCAAATTTTTACCAAAACGATTTGAGAAGTGGCCCTCACCAATCCCACATACAACACTTTTTTCAAATGTGGCCCTCACCATAAATATTCTCAATTTTTACAATTGTCAAAACCCAAAACTCTAAGCACTTCTCAAAACTCTACCCAACAGACCCTAATATTTTGGCTGTCTGAAGATTAAAAACAAACACATTCATTGCGTTACATAGACCTGATAAGGTTAGTATCATTAAAGAAATGAGAAAAGAAACCATTACAGGAAGAGAAGCAGTGAGGCTGAGAAGATAAACACTGGATCTAGAGCACCAAAAGGGGTGGTGAGGGGGGAGGATTTTTTTGGGGGAAATCTCTCTCTCTCTCTCTGCTATTTTTTATTTTTTTTTCTTTAACTGGGATAAGTCAAAACACACAAAGCTCTCACCACATATTATTCTCCTAATAAGGCCTTTAACATGAGCCCTTATATAGGACTAATTCCTGCCCTTTACACTCCAAAGAATATAACTGAACTCATACCAATAATGGCAGGGCAACAAGAAATCAACGAAAGTAAATTCCAAGAAGTTAACTTATCTAAAGAAATTCCAAAACTAGATAAGTATTATGCATATCCAACCCAATTGACATTTAAATAAAAGTCTAATCACTTCTATACATAAAATACCATCAACTTAATACAAGTTTTTACAAGAAAATCTTCCACTTCTATTTATTCATGAATCCCAGCCTAGATATCTATAATCTGAATGTTACAATTTGGCGTAGTGCCAATCCTAGGGTTTTTACGGCATATCCACTGATCCACCAATTGCATCACAAGTGACAAAATGCTTCAGCTAACAATGCTGGTCATAACACAAAGGCGCTAAAATTAAACAATGTTTAACAGAACAGTTCAAACACTAATAATTTTATTGAAAGAAAAGGACAAAACCCTTGTACACAAAAAGTATACAAGAGAGCCGAAAACCCTAAAGGCTACTACAATTTAAAAAACATATCAAATCTACCAGATTCTATGAGCCAAAATTATGAGATCTTGTAACATCCTACAACTTATTACAACACCATAGTCACTGAAAGGCTAGACAAAACTATAAAAATTTAATGATGTACGGCTTCCAGCCTATAAAAACATTTAACCTTTAAAACAAAACTAAGACAAGCATTCACTAGAACAAATGAAGAAAAAAAGAACAAAAAGGGGAAGAAGAGAAATCGTTCTCAAAAACATATACATAACAGCAGTTAAATAGCTCCATTCTCCTCGCACCGCATTTTGATTATAAAGTTATGTTTCTTATACTTATTGAAAAAAGAAAGGAGAGAGCAAGGATGTGGGCTTACACAGTGCCTAAGCCACCATTAGAGTTAAATACTTCTTTTGGGGTATGCTTATGGCTTACACTTAATGAGCTTCGTCCACTCCTCTCCTCTTAATTGTTAAGCAAAAAATGTATAAATAAAAGTCTACTCATACCTCATTTTTGATAAGTAATTCAATCTTATTAGAAGAGCAGAAGGGTATAACCTAAGTACACAAGGAATATACCCAACTAGGTAGAAGAAGAAAAACACAAATCCAGAAATTCTAGAAAATTTCCATCCAAACATAAAGAGACTTGAACATGATAGCTTTCAACTCTATCACCATTCTCTCACAATATTTGAAATTTTGAGCAGTGCATTTTCTCCAATACACCACATTAGGCACAGGGGAACCATCTTTTGTTATAAGCTGATATCTTATAAACATGCAACAGCAATCATACACCTTAGAATCCTAGGCCTCTTCTTATTCATAAAATGCAAATCATTATATATTTCATGGGGATTAAGCTTTGTGTGTTTCAAATTAGATCATAATAGTTCAGGGCTCTTGAGGGGGTTTGCTTGTGGGTGTCTTGTTGTAATTCGGGTGGGTCTTAAGGGTATTTTTGTAGTCCTTTCTTTTGGGTTTTTATGGGTGTCCTTTGCAGGGTTTTCTTTGTTCTTTTGTTTTTTCTTTATTGGTGATCATTTTGTATACTTCATATGTACTTAAGGGCGCCTTACGCTTTTTTATAATATTTGTTGATTACCTATAGAAAAAAAAAAAAAAAAAGACCATAATAGTATTAGTAAATTAGAAAATAAAAGTCAGATTGGGGACATCTTCATAGTTGAGAAAAAAGGTTTTAAGAGAAGATGTATATTAGTGGAGTCAAACCCCCCACCTTTTGGGTAAGTGGAGTCGACTGGTTTCCAAAACAAAAAATATTGTCAGTGAATCCATAAAAATATGTAGGTGTGTAGATATCAGTACAGAAATAAAGCTCACATTAACAAGCATTTCTTACAACAATTCATGCATACATGACCATTCAACATAAGAATTCAATGATAACAGAACCCACCAACATATGCAGATGGTTGTAATTTGTACATTCAGTTCACAGTAGCAGTCTCCATTTTGACCAGGCTCACCTGCTTGCAAGAGGTGGATACCTCCCCAAGTTGTCGGGTTCCAGATTCCTTGCTGCAACACCACCCAAACCACTCTGATGGCGACTCAATAGCTCCCAGTCTGTGGCTGTCTGAGCATCAGAAGAAGAAACTGGCATCTTTCCATGGGAATATGGTGGTTGAGGGACCAGTTCAAGCCCATTTTTGTTCTGACAGAATTTAGGAATTAACAAAACATTTATAACATGCAAAGACGAATAGCAAGGCATATGGGCATACTGAAGTTGTCAATGCTGCACCAATGGGGTGAGATGGTGACTGTGGAGCAAAATTCGAGTGGTTCATGTCTGATCGCCAAGGTGCTAATTGATATTGTGACTCCTTTAGCTTTGACTGTGACAAAAGAATGAACATGATCAAAAGAAGCCACTTTTTGCAAAGCAAAAAGTAAGTAATGCCCTAGGAGACCATCAAAAGAAACAAATTTTTGCAAAGGAAAAAATAAGTAATGCTCTAGGAGACTGCAAACTATCTTTTTTGACAAGTAATAGAGTTTGATAGAAAAAAATAATAAAAGGATGCAACCCTAGTACATACTAAATAGGGAAAACTTTACTTACTACCCCTGATCTTTCATAACTTTGGTAATCATACCCTCAAACTTTAAAAAGTGTCAATTTAGTATATCCATCTTTCATTTTTTTCAATTTCAACACTTCCGTCCAAATTCAACGTTAAATCCTAATAGAAAAGGTAAAATTCCCAAAATACTCATTTCTAAAAAAAATTAAAAAAAATCTGACCCAATTTGTTACCCCCAAAGGGTCATGTTTGTGACCCACTGGGGGTCACAAAGACCCATCGGTGGGTCTAAGTGACCCACCAAGGGTCACAAGGTGGGCTTTGTGACCCACCAGTGGGTCAGGTTCGTGACCCGCTTGACCCACGGCGGGTCAGACTTTTTAAAAAAATAATAATAAAAAAAAAATTAATTATTAAATCTAAGTATTTTTGGTAATTTTATAAACATATTAGAAGTAGGACATTTTACTTGTCAACTGTTTGATTTAACGTTGAATTTGGACAGGAGCGTTGAAATTGAAAAAAATTGAAAGATGGATATACTAAATTGACACTTTTTAAAGTTCAAAGCTATAATTGCAAAAGTGATGAAAGATCATGAGTGGTATGTGAAGTTTTCCCTACTAATGTGTGACTTAAAAAAAACATAGAAGTAAACATATATATATATATATATATATATATATAAAAGTAATAAACTGATTTAATTAAAAGCGTAAAGCGCCCTTAAGTACACCGGAAGTATACAAGAAAAAACATCTTGCTAGAAAGCGAAAAAGAAACAGCCCCAAAAAAGAAAGAAACCCACCAAACCCACCAAACCTAAAGCCCTCAAACCCGAACTAGCCCACAAAAAGAAACCCAAACAAACCCACAAGGACCTAAGCCCTTAAGCACAAAACCCACAAAGAGCACTCAAAGCAACAAAAGAAAAGCCCAAACAAACCCACAAGGACCTATCCTAAAACCTAAAACCCACAAGGAGCACTCAACGCTACAGCACCAAAGCCTTTCCTTTCCTTCTCCTAGAGGGCATGCTTGCATCACCGTAGTCAATGGAGCTTTCCAAATTCAGCACATCTCTCCTCCCTTTAATCTTAAGACGCACACCCTTTTTAACCAGAATGAAATCCTCTTCAATGGCATCCAAAATCGCGAAGGACCGATCTTCATCCTCAACATCATTCGGCGCCCAATCCAAAGGCACATCGGGAGGATAGATACCCAAGGGGTGAGGGGAGTCTCCTTCCTCCCCAACCCAAACATCATCTCCCTAATTCCACACAACAATCTCCCCAGACGAACCAAAACCTACTGGCCACTGCTAAATTGGATCAAGCCATCCGACCTGAAGTTCACCTCCTTTTCAGCAATAGGAGAAGCGTAACCACTCAGAGGGCAGGGAACACTCAGAAGAAGGAAGCCTCTCTGAAGAAAGCTAGATGGAGGAGACTTACCCGCTCCCCCACCTAGCTTCAGCCAAGATTGGACTACGGTCCCACCTAAGGCCTAAGAAGAAGCACCCAAAAACGGTGTCACCGGAGCACTGAGAGCTATATGAGCCTTGTCAAACAGAGAGGCATCCATCTTAGCAATTTTTTCCTTCGATCTTCGATGATATCTCAAAACCGATTTGGATTCAGACGAGTAGATGGGAGCCCCACTCTCTGACATAACTGAAAGAGAAAAGCGGAACCAATCTCCCAATGCAGTCGCCCCCAAAGAAGAGACTCTGAAATCTGACCCAACTTCAGAGAACTCAAGAGCCGGAGAAAACCCCTCAGAGAAACCCTTTGAATCCAGGACTGAGCACTCAAAGGGAGCACTCACATTGGAAGAAGAGGCAATCACAAGGGACCCAGAAAACGCCAAACAAGGGGAAGAGATCGCCGGCAGTGACACACCTGGAGACGCAGATCCAAACACCGAATTAGAAGAAACCAGCCCAAAGTTTGCAGATCCCTCGAAAACAGAAAGATTAGAGTCCATCAAGTAAGAACCGACGCCTACAAGAGGAAAGGAGAACTTAGAAATAGTCGGAGCAGACAACCTGCCACCCAAGTCGACTGCCGACGTCACCTCCGACCGTAGAAGACCCGATGAAGACCCACAACCCACGGAGACCTCAAAACCCGCTTCAGAATCCAAAGGGATCCCTTGACCCATTCCCTCAATCCAAATCTTAGATTTGGGCTTCAACAAAACCCGGCCCAAACGAAAGCCTCAAAATTTGAGATTGGGTTTAAGACCCAGCCCGAAACCAACCAAGCGACCCATCAACGACCCAATGACCCGACCCACCAACCTCACTAGAAGGTTGCTCCATGTCCGCATTTTCAAACGAGGCAACAGCTTTCTCGCTGATCCTGTTGTGCCTTGGGCAGAGGGAAGATGTGCTGGAAGACCCTAGCTCTACAGATTCAGCCCTTTGCCTAGCGGTTCCTTCTCCAACATAGCGCAGTCCATGGCCAACCTCATCTCCTCCGGAGCTGTCAGTCTCACTACTGGGGGAAGATCAAGCTCACGCCTCTCAACCGGCGGAATCTGCAACATGACAGGGCCCTGAGACCTCACCACCTCCTCGAACGACAGAATAGCCCCACCCAAAGGGGGCCAAGCCCCACCCGAGCTTGGTAAGGAGGCCTTCAAACCCAAAACCTCCTTCCCATCCTTCTTCACTGGAGATAGCGCACCAATGGGAGGAGACCCAGACATGGAATCCAAGAAAACCAACACCTTGCCCAATTCATCAACCACTCTATTCCATCCCCGCCCTCCACGTCCCTCCAGGAACAAGATGAACCCACTCCGGCCACCCACTGCAAAAACCACCAGCTCCAAGAAACAACCATCCTTATTGCAGTCTTTCTGAACAATCCAAGCCTTCAAATCTTCCCGGAAGGATTTGACAAAATCCTCGAACCCCTGAGATTGCAAAGCCTCTTTCACCACTGCAATAACCTAAGCAGTACACTGCAAACCCAAATGCACAACCCCTAAGAAGCCTTTCCTTCTTTCCTCCAATCTCAGCACATGCTTACCTTCCTCCACTAAGAAGAGGAAGGTTTTGGCCTCCACGAAGAATCGCCTCTCCAAAGCCATCCCCTAGTGAGCTCGAGAGAAAGGAACCCTAGCGGGACGCGCCTACACGGACCATGGCTGGGGTGAAAGAGTCTAGAAAAGTTGAGTAAGAAAAGAAAGAGAGGAGAGAGGCTTTACTAGAAAAAGAAGAGACTCCTATGAAAAAGTAAACATATCCAACAAGCGAACAAATCCAATCAGAGAATGGCCTCAAAAAAGTAAACATATCCAAAAATTCCATATAAGAAAGAGAAGAGAAGCCATCAATGCTGTCACCCAATTAATGAGCGACCTAAAAACATTGTCTTCAAAGTATCCACTGAAATTTCTGTGTCTTCATATCCTCACGTTTTTTTTTTTTTTTTGGGGGGGGGGGGGGCCAAATACCACAATATCTTTCTTTACAAGAAGCAGATAAGGGGACAACAGTTAATAGCAGTTTATTTTGGTGTCTATTAAAGGAACCATAATTTTCTTAGGTTCTCTAAGATTGTTCACTGATTGTATTACTATCTGAGCTGCTTTCCAAACCAAAAAAGAAAAAAAGAGCCACTCTTGCCAGGACTTAGCTAGCCAAATACCTCTGCAAGACAAATTAACATCTAAGCATCACCTCAAGGCCCGGTAGTGAGAACTAACTTCAAACTTAATATTCCTCAACAAAATCCATCCTATCTTGTCAACACTCCAATCATAACACTAAAAAAAAATAACAAAACATTGACAGTTAACACAAACTCAAGCTCCCAGTCCTGTAGTACCTTCACAAATCCAAGATATCTTAAATTAAACCAGATGCAACAAGTTAATATAAAACTCAAATCTGCATATTAGCCAAGAAGAAACTCAAATCTTGGGAACATACCTCAGTAAGGAGTAGTTTCTCCTGCAAATGTTTGAACAGGACCTGCAACAAAGCAGAAGTTCCAGGCATTAAACTTCATGCATACAAATTCTTGAATACAAAACAAGCTTTAGAGACACTTTTCAAAATAAGGCCAACTTCAATTGATCAAGCCTTCTTGACCATCTAATATATGTGTAGCAACTAGACAGATTATCCTCTAAAAAATCATTGAATCTCTCAATGAGAAGGATGACAACTCGAAGGAGATTTTTTTTTTTTTTTTTTTTAATAAATAATTCATTTCATTGAAAATGGTAGAGGGGCACAACCCTAGTACACAGGATATATACAAAGAAAGTCCCCCTTACATGCTAAAAGAAAAACAACAATCCACAAATTCAGAAAAGTTAGAAAATTGAGAGATTATGCTCCACAGTCCAACTAAAAAGCGATTTGACGGATGTCTTCGAGGGATGCCCAAAGGAAACCAAGCCCAAAATCAAATATAAAGAATAAAAAAAAAGGTGCAAATATATATTGTTTTAAGTCCGCATGCCAGGTCCATGCTTTTGCCATGTAACTTCTTCATGTTTTGCAGATGTTGCTTCTAAAATGATTTATATAGAATAAATTTTTTTTTTTTTTGATAAGTAATTGCAATTTATTAAAAAGAGCAAAGGGGCGCAACCCTTATACACGGGAAGTATACAAGAGAGCCCCTAAAAGGGACGAACAGAGAATAAATTTAAAAAGTCAATATAAGTAAAAACACTCAAACTATGATGGGGTGCTATCCAAAAATATAATGTATTGAGCAATCGCTTCCGTAGCTCCACCATAGATATCTCTACATCATCAAACAGTCGAGCATTCCGCTCCCTCCAAATACACCACAGCAAGCACAGAGGAGCTAACCGCCAAGCCTCTTTAGCATGACCACACCCAATCATCGCCCCCCAACTATTCAACAACTCCAACACCGTTCGTGGCATAACCCACTCAACCCCAAATAAAATAAGAACGTAGCTCCAAAGATCCCGGGGGACCTCGCAATGAAGCAACAAGTGATCAATAGACTCCCCACTCTTCTTACATAAATAACACCACTCAATTACTATAACATTCCTCTTACGCAAGTTATCATGCGTCAATATTTTGCCCAAAGCAGTTGACCATACGAAGAAAGCCACCATTGTTGGAGCCTTAACACGCCAAATATTCTTCCAAGGAAAATATGGAACACATGGACCATCTTTCCTAATAAGCTCTTCGTAGAAGGATCTCACCTCAAATACACCTTTTTTAGAGGGATTCCACACTAACCTGTCACCCTCTCCATGTCGAGCCGAAGTGGAGTATAGTCGATCGAAGAAAGAAAATACCATATCCATCTCCCAATCCTGGATTTGTCGCGTGAAGAGAACATTCCACTGAATTACACCATTATGAACCACCAAATTATCCGCCACCATTGCATCTTTGTTCCTTACTATACTAAAGAGATCTGAAAAGCATTGCTTCAAGGATCTATCCCCACACCACCAATCTTGCCAAAAACTAATATTTGATCCATTCCCCACTTCAAAACGAACAAAGTTGTGAAATTTCTCCCACCCCCTCCTTATATGTTTCCATACACCCACTCCAAAAGAACCCGATACCTCTTTCGAGCACCACCCACCCTTTAAACTCTCAAATTTGGCATCAATCACCAAACGTCATAAAGCCTCTCTCTCCCTACCATATCTCCACAACCACTTACCCAAGAGTGCTTGATTAAACTGGATGAAATTGTGAACTCTCAACCCACCGGCATGCAACGGAGTACAAATCTTGTTCCAATTTACTAGATGAAATTTGGTCTCGTCACCAATGCCACCCCAAAGAAAATCCTTTTGAATTTTATCAAGACGATTAGCCACCCTCACTGGAATAGGAAACAAAGATAAGTAATATGTGGGGATGTTGGAGAGCGTACTATTAATAAGAGTCAACCGGGCACCCTTCGACAAATACATCCGCTTCCAAACCGCCAACCTCCTTTCCATTTTTTCAATAACACCATTCCAAATAGAGGTGGACTTGTAAGAAGCACCCAACGGCAAACCCAAGTAAAGTCATAGGCAAAGAAGCAACCCAACATCCAAGAAGATTAGCCATCCATTCGACATCCTCTACTCCACCAATTGGAACAATTTCTGATTTTCCTAAATTAATTCTCAAACCAGAAGCTGCCTCAAAGCCTAAGAAGATACATCTCAGATGTCAAATTTGTTCTTCTTGAGCACCACAAAAGATCAATGTGTTATCAGCAAACAGCAGGTGATTTACAACTAAGGCCTCGGAATCCCTGGAACCCACTGAGAACCCTGTCAAATTACCCTGCTCCAATGCGGCAGTCAACATCCGACTCAAAGCCTCCATAACCACCACAAACAACAGAGGAGAACCCCACAAAAATAATATTCTTTACAACTCGCAATGCGTACTAATCTATTAATAGAATAATTAATCTCCTCCAAGTATAAATCAACCCTCACCCAATCCTAAAGGTCACTCATATCTAACTCTGGAGGAAAAAAAAAATCTTAATCTAGTCAAATATAGGCTTGCATTTCATGGTGGCAATGAAGCACAAACAAGATAGCCATAGGTTGATAAATCATCCGTAACAAAGTCAAAAGAATTAGACACTTGAGCATGGTGGACTAATGACCTAAGTTTAATCAACACCCCCAACCCAAGCTCCCACCACTTGGCTCAATGTGGTTTCTTTGTTTCTTGCAGTGACAGAAGGACCTTTGACTACTTATTTTGTCTATGACAGGTAGAAGTCACAGGAGTGACAATGTAAAGTACTTTAGAAGTGGATGCTACCCATAAAATCTTAATCAAGGATAGAGGGAGAATTCCAACTTTTTTTTTTTTGATAAATAATTCATTTCATTGAAAAGCGCATAGGGGTGCAACCCTATTACATAGGATGTATAAGGCTCCACTAAAGGCAAAAAGAAGAACAAAACTCCACAAATTAAGAGAAGTTAGAAAAAGAAGAAATACTAAAAGCCCCTGTCCAATTAAAGAGGGATTTGACCAAAATGTTTTTGAGCTCATCCTTCGACTTTTCATGATCTTCAAAGTATCTTGCATTTCACCTTCTTCATATGGTCCGCATTAAGCACAATGGGGTTGTTCTCTACACAACTATAACTGGACGAATACCCACCTGACCTCTCCAACAAACTAATAGCTATCACCCTTTCAAGCATAACTCAAGTAACATCGAAAAGAGTAAAGAGCGCACTCCATAAGTCTCGTGCCATTTCGCAGTGAAGAAGAAGATGATCTATAGATTCTCCACTCCTCTTACACATGCAATGCCATTCCACCACTACTACTCCTCTCTTTCGCAAATTATCCAAGGTCAGAATCATACCAAGAGTTGCGTCCACACAAAGAAACTCACCCTCGGAGGTACTTTAACTTTCCATATACTCTTCGAAGGAAAAGAAGAAACCCCCGAAATAGATAACTCATAAAAGAACGACCGCACCTCAAACTTCCTCTCTGAAGGAATCCACCAAATACAATCCTCCCACCTTGTCTCAATCTAAGAGAATACAACATCACAAAAAAGGCAAGCACCACCTCTACCTCTCAATCTTGTATAACTCGAAAAAAAAAAAAAGGTAAATTCCATTGAATAACACCATTCGAAACCTACATATTATCCATGACCCTCGCCTCCTTACATCGTGCAATACGAAATAACTACGGAAAGGCTTCCTTCAAAGAATGATCCCCACACCAAACATCATGCTAGAAGCTAATTTGAGAATCGTCTCCTACTACAAATCTAATAAATCTCAAGAAAACTCCCCACCCCTCTCCTAAGATGTTTTCACACTCCAACACCAAAAGGCCCCTAAACTTCCTTAGTACACCAACCTCCATTTAAACAACCACATTTTGATTCCACAACCATATGCCAAAACTCTTCCCTTTCTGTAGCAAATCGCCATAACCATTTACCCAACAGTGCTTGATTAAACTTACACAAATTCCGAATACCCAAACCACCAAATTGCATAGGAGAACAAATTTGTAACCATTTAACTAAGTGGAATTTAAACTCCTCACTTAGACCACTCCATAAGAAATCTCTTTCAAGTTTCTCTATCTTGTTCGCCACACCCAAAGGAATAGGAAACAATGATAAATAATGTGGGTAAATTAGATAAGGTACTTTTAATCAACGTCAACCTCCCAACCTACGATGAATAAAGCCTCTTCTAACCCCCCAACCTCCTCTCCATATTCTCGACAATACCATTTCAAAGCATAAAAAAAGACATCGCAGATCACGAATATGTTCACCATTTGCGCCACAAAAGATCAAAGTATCATCTGCAAACAACAAATGTGACACAACCATACCTGCCTAATTTTTGAACCCATTGAAAACCAGTCAACAAGACCCTTGTCTTTTGTGGCCACCATCATCCTACTCAGAGCCTCCATAACAATCACAAAAGGCAAAGGAGATAACGGATCCCCTTGTCGTAATCCCCGATTGCTACTAAAGAATCCAGAAGGGGCTCTATTAATCAAAACAGAATAACAAACTGTAGAAATACAAAAGGCTATCTAGGCTCTCCATTTCCTCCTGAAACCACTTCTTTGCAACACATATAATAAAAACTCTCAATTCACATGATCGTAAGCCTTTTCTAAATCCAGTTTACATAATAAGCATGGTACATTTGATCTGAGGCGACTATCAATGTGCTCGTTAGCAATCAAAACCGAATCCAAAATCTATCTCCCTTAAATAAACACATTTTGTGACTTTGAATGTGGAGAGAGAGAGAGAGAGAGATGATACGTCATAGATTACCTTGCCAATGCCTATGGTTTTCTGATGCAGTCCAAATCACATGTGGCTTCATGCAGTCCAGCAAATTGATAATCATGAAACCAAGCATGCTAATCAAAGTAAAACTATCATATCTTATGATTCTAGTATCAGATAAAGGCAAGTTGGGAAGGGTTGGAGAACTGATTCAAATGGATACATTTTTGTATTTCACAAAAAAATTCCAATTCTAATGTTTACTAGGTCAAAATGGGTTGTCAATAAAAGTAAATCTTATGCAAAAAATTTCGCTCGACTCTCGCTCGAGCGAGCTTGCAGTAAGATTTTTGCATGACATTGGCACGAGTGAGATTGCGACTAATCGTGGGAAAAAAATTTTGCTCAACACTCGTGCGACGTTCACTCAAGCAAGTTTGTGATTATTTGAATTAAGGCTAGCTTTGTAATTTTTCTTCTAGGGTTGCATCCCTAACTTCTATTCAAGTACAATAAGGACGGCTTGCCCACCCAATTAACGTTGTAGTTAGTTTTATCAATAAGAAACACTCAAGACTTTTTCACTTATTCCCTATAATTCATAGAATTTTCTATATAGAAGAGTTGTGAAGTCTAGTGTGTACAAGTTCAACTTCCCACTACGTCAATTGGAATCATAGCCCAGTTGCACTGCATCACTTGGTATCAGAGCCTAATTACTTTCCTACCATAGTGCTAAGACAAGCATGTGGAGGAAGACATGCAACCATTGGTGATGTGTATGAATGCAATGAAGCAGCGACGCGATTTCAACGGGCAGGCGAAGGTGAGGCTTGATATGCTGGCCCAGCTACTCGCCACCTTGATCATTGCTAGCCAGCCTCAAACCCATCTACTGGACCCATCTCGTATGGAGGTAGAAGATGAGCTTGTTGAGGGAGATTCTTTAGTAGATTGAAGCTCCCCACTAATCTACGACATCTATCCTAACGAAGAGGATCTAGTGGAGGAGGGTAGTGTTGATACCATTAAAATTGTTCAAGAGATTGATACCCACTATGTATTTGACGAAAGTCCAAATGGTGAAGTACCTCAGTGGGGTCTTGACAAAATTAATTATGTCAATTTTCTTGGGGTTGAAAATTTTTTGTCAACTTTTCCTAACCAAAATCTTGATGTTGGCTTCGGCATGTTAGAGGAAAAATTGATTCTCTATGGTCGAGAAATAATTGATCCTTATTGGAAAGTTTTTACGGAGTGAGTTGATGAAAATAAATAAAGGGTGCGTGGAAATTAATTTATCTCAAGTTGATGCGAAGAATTTCAGATCTACTATTCAAATTCATGTTATGTTTAATTGCAAGTTGTTTCTCTTTTGGTATCAATCATAGCCACATAGATTGTGCATTCAAGTTCACTCTACCATGTTTATTATGAGCGAAAGGAGGTTAATGAGTGGCATGGCGGTTCATCTTTTGATAGAGGTTGATTGAACATCCGAAAGATTGAGGCAAAGACGATTCGAATTCGAAGGCGAATTCTCTCCAACCCAGGGAGAATGATGCAGTCCATATTACATGTGGCCCCCTAGTTTCTAGGTGACTTCTCTTGTGTACTCCCTCATCCCTGTATGTTTGGGGTGCCTTACGCTTTTAATGACAGCCTCACAACCACCACCCGACACCAACTCTCCTCCTGTTGTTGTCTCCACCCACTACCAAACACCTCCGTTGGTGACCTTCACCAATTTTAATCCTACCAAACTCACCAACGTTAACTACCCGGTCTGGCTGCCTCAGATCGTTCCACACCTCAAAGGCAGCAACATATTTGGTTATGTTGATGGTTCCACACCCTGCCCCTCCTCCCACTGTGACATCCACCAAAGATGGTGTTTCCACCACGTCTCCCAATCCGGCCTTCCTCCATTGGAGCATGCAAGATCAATTGCTGCTCGGAGCTATTAACTCAACTCTTTCCGAAAAGATGCTGACCCATGTCACTCGCTGTGCCACCTCCCGAGATGCATGGACAACCTTGGAGACTCTTTTCACGACTCAGACAAAGGCGCGCACCATGCAGGTGCATTATCAATTGGCGACTCTCAAGAAAGGATCCTCCTCCATCGCCAACTACTACCACACATTTCAGACGTTGTGTGATGCCCTTGCTGTCGTAGGCCAACCTCTCAATGGCTTTGAGAAGGTGTCCTTTCTTCTAGCTGGCCTAGGCTCTGACTTTGATCCATTTGTAACTTCTGTTACAACCAGAGCCGAACCACTCTCTGTGGACGAAATCTACGGCCATCTCCTCTTTCACGAGATGCGCTTAGAGTAGCATCAAGCCTCTCTTGATCTCTCTGTTGCTGGTGCAAACTTTGCCTCCCGAGGCACCTCTTCTCCACACTCAAACTGTGGCATGCGTGGTTCCCGCGGTAATCACTCTACTGGCCGTGGCTTCTCTGGCACTTCCAGGCCATTTTGTGGCAGAGGCCGAGGACCCTCATCTGGTCGTGGATCCTCCTCCAACCGCCCATTATGCCAGGTATGCAACCGCTATGGTCACATTGCCCTGGATTGTTACAATAGGTTCAATGAGGCCTACACTCGAGAACAGCCTTCTCAGGCTCAGGCCCATCTCTCTACCCCATCCAGCAGCACTGATCAAAACTGGTACCCGGATTCTGGAGCTACACACCATCTGACATCTGATCTGGCCAATTTAAATATCAAGGCTGAAGACTACTTGGGCTCGAATCAAATCCGTATTGGCAACGGTAGGGGGCTCTTAATCAAACACATTGGTACAACTTGACTCTCTACTCCCCAAAAATGACCAACACCAAATCCCCTCTCTCTCTCTCTCTCTCTCAGAAAAAACCCTTAGGTCTCCCTCCCAGTGAAAACCGTCTTGAGGGAGGGAGGGTACCCTCCCTCCCTCCTCCTCTTCTGGTCCCTTCCTCCTAGTGCTTTTCTTTTTTTAGTCTTTTAGCTTGGGGTTTCTCTTCTTCTTGGGTGTAGTTCGACGGTAGTTGGGTTTTTCCGGTGCTCTCGCGTCCCGCCAGAGAACTGCCGGCCTGCTCCAGTCTTATACATTGTTTTGTAGATGGTCGTCGCGCCGTTGTGTATGGTTGATGGGTTCTTTTGCTCCTTGGGTAGTAGATCTATAGTGGTTGGGTCCTCACCCACGTGCACGTGCTTCTCTGGAGGGTTCTCCGTCGTGGTCCAGCTTTTCCCCACCGCCATAGCAGCTGTGGGTGACTGCCACGCGCCAGTGCCGGAGTGCGTGGCCGTGGGCGTTTTCTGAAGCTTGAGTGTTAGATTTGCGGAGTTTGGGTCTTCTTCACCGTGCACGCGCACCTCCGGCGGCTCCAACGGCGCTTTCCGCGACTTCTGTGGGTTTTCCGGCAAATTTCACATCGGCGGCGGCGCGCGTTGCTCCACGCGCCACCGTGTCTGCGGGTTTTTTTTTTTTTTTTGTGGCTTGGGTGTTTTTTGGGGGCTTTTTATGTAGCTGGGTTTTGGGTTTCATTAGGGTTTTGTTGTTATTTGGGTGTTTAATGGGGTCTTTTACTGATTTGGGTTTTGGGGCTCTTGAGGGTTTTGGGTGTTGTTGGGTTTTGGGGTTTATGAGGGTCTTGTTGGGTCCTGCTTTATGGGCTAGCTGGGTTCTTCCTTTGTATACTCCCTATGTACTAAGGGGCGCCTTACGCTTTTTTAATGAAATTCCTATTACTTATCAAAAAAAAACTTGACTCTCTACTCCTAATTCTCATTTTGATCTCCTTGATATTCTGCATGTTCCTCAAATATCCAAGAATCTCATCTCTGTTTAGAAATTCACCAAAGATACTAATACGTTTTTTGAATTCCATCCATCCCATTTTTTCTTAAAGGACCGTCGCACGGGGAAACTCCTCCTCCACTGGCCGAATAAACATGGATTCTATCAATTTTTTCCTTCCGCAAATAAACATCCACGTCATGCCATGGTGGGTGAACGTGTTTCTACTTTTCAATGGCACTCACAGTTGGGCCGTCCCACCTTGAAGATTGTCCGCCGTGTGCTTTCTCGTTTTCAGCTTCCAGTTGTTTCTCCAAAAGACTCCAGTGTTTGCACTGCCTACCTTAGTGCAAAGAGCAAGCAACTCACTTTTTCTTCAGCTTCCGGATCTGCCAATTGTCCTCTTGATTTAATCTATACTGATGTATGGGGACCAGCCCCTGTTAGCTCTAGGTCTGGTGCTAAGTATTATGTTTCTTTTCTTGATGCTTATAGCAAATGCACTTGGCTTTATCCAATTTCCTTAAAGAGTGATGTTCTTTCAGTTTTCTGCACCTTTAAATCTTATGTTGAACGGTTTTTTAATACCACAATTAAAGCAATTCAATCCGATTGGAGTGGTGAATACTGCCTTGTCAACAACCTCCTCAAGCATCTTGGCATTCAGCATCGTGCGTCTTGCCCACATACTCACCAACAAAATGGTGCTATCGAACGGAAACATCGACACATTGTCGAAACCGGTCTAGCACTACTCTCTCATGCTCATTTACCCTTAAAATTTTGGGATGATGCTTTTTCCACTGCATGCTATCTAATCAATCGCATGCCTACCACAGTTCTACAAAATCATTCTCCATTTGAAACACTTTTCAAATGTTCTCCGAATTATACCTTCTTACGCACTTTTGGTTGTCTATGTTGGCCCAACTTACGTCCATATAATTCAAACAAGTTTCAGCCACGTTCTGTCCCTTGTTTATTTCTCGGCTATAGTCCTCTTCACAAAGGCTACAAATGCCTCCACTTGCCCACAAATCGCCTCTACATCTCACGAGATGTTATTTTCAATGAATCTACTTTTCCATATACTCCTCCCTCATCCTCCCTTGAGTCTAACTCTTGCAATACTCGGCAACAGCTCTCCCTGCCCATTCTCCTACCACAGTCAGCAGCACAGCTCCCACAACCTGTCCTAAAGCCCTCCTCTCCAAATTCCTCTCACTCTCTGCACTCTCCATCACTGCAGTCCCTCTCTTCAGCATCTTCCAGCTCTGCCGAGTCCCCACTTCCAGCTAATTTTTCAGCTTCTTCAACTCCTCCTTTAGTTCCACCTGCTTCTTCACATCCCATGGTTACTCGTGCTAGAAATAACATCTCCAAGCCTAGAGAGTTTACAGATGGTTGAGTTCGGTACCCCCTCCCGAGAGCCCTGCTTGCTAAGTCCTCAGCTGTTGAGATAGAGCCTACTTGTCACTCTACAACCGTGAAGGATAAACATTGGAGAGCTGCCATGAACACCGAATTTGATGCTTTACTACAGAACCAGACTTGGACCCCGGTTCCTCCTAAATCAGCTTCTAATATAATTGGCTGCAAATGGGTTTTTCGGATCAAACGGAAGGCTAATGGCTCGATTGAAAGGTACAAAGCAAGGCTAGTTGCTAAGGGATTTCATCAACAACCGGGCATTGACTATGGTGAAACCTACAGCCCTGTGATCAAACCTACTACGGTGCGCATTGTTCTATCAATTGCTCTGTCCAATGGCTGGCCGATTCATCAAATTGACATACAAAATGCCTTCCTTCATGGAAATATTTCTGAAGTGGTATACATGTCTCAGCCTCCCGGTTTTCCTCATCCTCAGTTTCCAGATCATATTTGTAAACTCAAAAAAGCTTTATATGGCCTCAAACAAGCCCCAAGAGCTTGGTTCTCCAGACTTAGTGGTAAACTATTGGAGCTTGGTTTTCATGGATCCAAATCAGACACATCTCTCTTCATCTATAAGTCGGCTGCTTACACTACTCTAGTGCTCATTTATGTAGATGACATTCTAATCACATCATCTAAACCATCTACAGTTTCTACACTTTTACAGACATTGAAACAGGAATTTGCTGTCAAAGACCTCGGGAAACTCCATTTTTTTCCTAAGAATTGAAGTTCTTCCAAGCTCCACTGGTTTTATCCTGTCTCAGCATCAGTACATTTTGGACATTCTCAAAAGGACCAAAATGATTGAGGCCAAACCAATCAACTGTCCAATGGCATCTTCCACTCACCTCTCGGCTTTTGAAGGTGATTTATGCTCTGATACCATATAAAATATGAGGATCTTGTGTTTATGCTTTGTGCTGCCTTACCAAATGTTGGTAGATGCTGTTTGTATATATAGAGAAACTAGAACATAGTTACATGAGTTTAGGAGACTACAGTTCTGATAGGAATGAAACACTACAATCTGATCTAAGTATTTGAATTCAAAATATTATCTTATCACTAGTTCCTACAATCTAGGTTTTATCTTCATCTTGAGAGCGCATAAAATTAGGAACTGTATCTTGAGAAGACATATCTAGCTGAGGGGTAGATATGTCTTTAACATATTTGATTAATTTTATAAAAAAAAAAAAATACACATGGCTTCATTTTTTTTTTGATAAGTAAATGAAATTTTATAAAAAGCGTAAGGCGCTCCTCTAAGTACACTGGAAGTATACACAAGGAAACGCCTAAAAAGACATAGAAAAACGAACAAGAAAATCAAAATAGCTAATTGACACGGGTGACAAAAAGGCCTCCGTCCAAAGATACAACATATGAAAAAACAAGGCTACAAAATCCTCTATGGAATTCTCAAAGTCTTCGAAACACCTAAGATTTCTCTCCTTCCAAACACACCAAAGAATACAAATAGGCACCATCTTCCAAACTGCAGCACTCCTTGACCTACCCGCCTTCCACCAACATGCAAATAAATCGACAACTTTCTAGGCATAACCCAAGACATACCAAACCGAGAAAAGACATGATTCTACAAAGTAGAAGCCACATCACAGTGAAGAAGAAGGTGGTCCACAGATTCCCCGTCTCTTTTGCACAAGTAGCATCTATCCACAATGATGATCTTTCACTTCCTGAGATTATCCACTATAAGAATTTTTCCTAGGGCTGCCGACCACGCAAAGAAAGCCACCCTCGAAGGAGTCTGAGTCCGCCACACACTCTTCCAAGAGAAACTACTACCCTCACAGCCCACCAAGGAGCTGAAATATGAACTAACCTTGAACACACCTTTCTTGGAAGGGACTCACCTAAGCCTATCTGCATGATCTCTACTCACCATGGCTAAATGTAACACATGAAATAAGGAGGCAAAGACACCCACTTCCCAGTCATGCGCCTCTCTAACAAAACTCACATTCCACTGAATAGAGCTGCCCAAAACCTCCATATTATCCGCAACGGAAGCATCCTTCATCTGAGGAATACCAAAAAGAACAAGAAAGGCTTCCTTCAACACCATATCCCCGCACCACAGATCATGCCAAAATTTTGTCCTAACCCCATCCCCCACCTCCAATCTAGAAAAACCATAGAAAATTCCCCACATTTTCCTAATATTCTCTTTTTTCTTTTTTTTTTGAAGGGCAATACATTTTTTTTTTTTGATAAGTAATTGCAATAATATAAAAAAGCGCAAAGGGGCGCAACCCTTATACATGGAAAGTATACAAGAGAACCCCTAACAGGGACGAACAGAGAATAAATTTAAAAATTCAACATAAGTAAAAGAGCTCAAACAATTATGGGGCGCTATCCAAAAATATAAAGTATTGAGCAACCGCTTCCGTAGCTCCACCATGGATGTCTCTACATCTTCAAACAGCCTAGCATTCCGCTCCCTCCAAATACACCATAGCAAGCATACAGGAGCTAACCGTCAAGCCTCTATAGCATGACCACCCCCAAGCGCCGCCCCCCAACTATTCTTCCACAGCCCCACCCCATAGGCACCTACAGACTTGCGGGAGCACCACCCACCCCACAAACTACCATACTTGGACTTCACCGCAACTCTCCACCAAGCTTCTCTCTCTACTCCGTACCGCCACAACCATTTACCTAACAACGTATGGTTGAACATCAACAAATTCCGAATACCCAACCCCCCTTCTGAAATTGGGGAACAGACCTTCGACCACCTCACCAAGTGAAATTTAGACTCTTCACCTAATCCACCCCAAAGAAAATCCCGTTGTAGCTTCTCTAAGCGAGCAGCAACACTCCTCGGGAGATGGAACAAAGACAAAAAGTAAGTAAGCACATTGGCAAGGGTACTCTTAACAAGGGCTACTCTACCACCCTTAGAGAGATACATCCTTTTCCAACTAGCCAAACGATGCTCAGTCTTCTCAACAACCCCGTCCCAAATATGAGTGGACTTATAGGAAGCCCCCAAAGCAAGATCAAGATACTTCACCGGCAAAGTGGCAAACCCACACCCTAAAATGTCGGCTAGCCTTTCCACTTGATCAACATGCCCCATAGGAATTATATTTGCCCTTGCCAAATTAACCTTCAAACCCGAAGCTGCTTCAAACAGGAGGAAGAGACTCTGCAAATTACGCAACTGAGAAGAATGAGCACTACAAAAAATCAGAGCATCATCTGCAAACAGAAGATGCGAAAAATCTGCGTCACCTACTTTAAAACCTTCCAACAAACCCCCACAAACTGCAGCTGAGATCATGCGGCTCAAGGCTTCCATCACAAATACAAACAAAAGGGGTGACAAAGGATCCCCTTGTCTCAGACCTCGAGAGCTACTGAAAAAACTATAAGGGGAGCCATTGATTAACACCGAAAACCGCACAGACGAAACACAATGAGCTACCCACGTACACCACTTTTCCCCAAAGCCACACCACCTCAACATATACAAAAGAAAATCTCAGTTAACATGATCGTATGCTTTCTCCAAGTCCATTTTACAAATGACGCCTGGCACCCCCGATCTAAGCCTACTATCAATGCATTCATTAGCAATAAGTATCGAATCAAGAATCTGCCTCCCTTTGATGAAGGCGCTCTGAGATTTGGATATGACCTTCTCCAAGACTGACTTCAATCTGTTTGCTAGAACTTTAGCAATAATCTTGTAGATGCCACGAACGGTGTTGGAATTGTTGAAAAGTTGGGGGGCGACGATTGGGTGTGGTCATGCTAAAGAGGCTTGACGGTTAGCTCATCTGTGCTTGATGTAGTGTATTTGGAGGGAGCGGAATGCGCAGCTGTTTGAAGATGTAGAGACACCTATGGTGGAGCTACGGAAGCGGTTGCTCAATACGTTATATATTTGGATAGCGCCCCATCATAGTTTGAGTGTTTTTACTTATGTAGACTTTTTAAATTTATTCTCTGTTCGTCCCTTTTAGGGGTTCTCTTGTATACTTCCCGTGTATAAGGGTTGCGCCCCTTTGCGCGTTTTTTTTATAAATTGCAATTTCTTATCAACAAAAAAAAAAAAAAAAATCTTGTAGATGCCTCCCACCAGACTAATAGGCCAAAAATATTTGATGGAGTTAGCCGCTGGAACCTTCGGAATACGAGAAATAAACGAAGCATTCAGGCTCTTCTCAAACAAACCTTTGGATTGAAATTCATAAAAAAAAACCTTCATAATGTCCACTCTCACGACATCCCAGCACGCTTAGAAGAAAGCCATAGAAAAGCCATCAGGACCAGGTGCCTTATCACCATTCATATCTGACACTACCTTCTTGACCTCCTCCTCTTCGAACGCTCTCTCCAGCCAGCTAGCATCAGAATCTAAAATAGAATCAAAAGAAATACCATCCACCCTAGGCCTCCACCTACTCGGCTCATGAAAGAGCTTTTGATAGAACTCAACCGCATGTTCGCCAATTTCTATCTTATTAGAAGAAAGAGTATCTCCAATCAATAAAGAGTCAATAGAGTTGTACTTTCTGTTTGAATTTGCTATGGAGTGGAAGAATTTCGTACACTTGTCCCCTTCTTTAGTACAAGACCCTAGATTTCTGCCGCCAACTCACCTCCTCTAAAAGAGAACACCTCTCTATCCCTCTGACTATCTCTGTCTTCTTCCGAAGCTCCTCCTCAACTAAAGCCCTACTTCCTCTCTACCTTACCAAAAACCTCTTCATTCCAAATCTTCAAATCCTTTTTCAAGGCCTTTAGTTTACAAGCTAAGGCAAAACTAGGAGTACCTTGAAACGAGTAAGAATCCCACCATTGTTTCACCTTCCCCACAAAGCCTTCCGCTTTAAGCCACATGTTCTCAAATTTGAAAGGCTTGCTCCCCCTAGAGATGTCACAACAATCAAGAAGAATCGAAAAATGGTTTGAATAAAGGCAGGGAAGCCTCTCCTAAGACGACATAGGAAACCGAGCTTCCCAAACTGGGGAGACTAGAAAACGATCAATCCTAGACCAAACAGGGGGATCAAAAGTGCATGACCAGGTAAAAGCACCCCCAGCGAGAGGAAAGTCCATGAGACCCTACTCAGAGATAAAATCAGAGAAATCTCTCAAAGCAGACCTACAACCCTCACCAGACCTTTCACTAAGGAAACGAGCAACATTGAAATCGCCTCATATACACCACGGCAAGCTCCACCAACTAAGAATCCCAGCCAACTCATCCTAGAGCAGACTCTTATCAATATCAGAATTCAGACCGTAAACACCTGCAAAAGCCCAGACGAATCGATCCACTACATTCCTAAAGGAAACTGCGAGAGTGAAAACCCCCAAACAAACATCAACTTTCTCCACCACCCTTTTATCCCACATGATCAATATGCCCCCTGAGGCCCCATTGGAGTCTAGACAGCACCAATCCACATGATTGCAGCCCCAGAGACTGCGCACAAAGCTACTTGAAATACCATGAACCTTTGTTTCTTGGAAGCAAATAATATCTGCCTTATAATCTCTGAGCAAGTTACTAATCCTTAGGCGTTTGTTCCTCTTATTCAGCCCCCTCACATTCCAAGATAGAATTCTTGGCTTCATAACACAACTGGATGACCCCTCGTTTTCCTTTTCCCACGGCTTGAGCATGAGCCTCTAGCTTCGTAGTTAATGGAGCACTCCAAATTCTTTACCTCCCTTTTTCCCTTCTTACCCCCACATGGCAGAGCTCCCTCCTCTTCAATACGATGTTCCTCTTCAAAAAAAGACAAGAAATCCAACAATTGTAGCTTATGACCCTCAAACGATATCCCTAAAATGGGATAAATCGCATTCGCACGCTAAATGACCCAATCAAAGTAACCTGAGAGATCCCCCTCTGAATTATAATAGGTATTAAGAGGAGACACCATTCCCAACCTAGCTTCTCTTTCCATCACATCCACATCCCAGAGAAACTTCCCACTTTCTGCCACTGCAATAGGCTGATCACCCTCTTGAAACACAACCAAATATGAGCACCCAGTTGGCTAGCTATTGGAGTTCCCCACACCATCTTTTGCCTGCAAAAATAGATAATCCTGAAGGGGATTCAACGGCAACCCCCACCCGTTCAACCTAGAGACAACCAGCTCCCTTGAAAAGTTTCCTTGCCAAGCAAATGATCCTCCACTGACACTTCCTGATCAGTCACCGCACGCAGCATTTCTATTGGCACTTGAAAAAGATTTGCATGACCGACGACCCTGCTCTTGCTCACCGCCCGGTTCTGCTCCGGTTGGACCCTCGCCGATGACATGACTACCATCGACTCGTCAATAGCCACAACAGACATCAAATCCACCGGATCCGGAGAATCCGCAGGACCCACTGATCCACCCATCGAAAGTGAATTACCTGAGAGCAACAACGATCACAGCACAGCTGGAGGAACACCGGGAGACGACGCCGCCTCTAAATCGCTGGACTGACCTGCGTCCCTCCTCACCGGCAACCGGTCCGAGCTTGATAGGGCTAGAATACTTGGTTGGGCAATAGCTTTGCCTTTAGGATCGGGCTTAATACATTCCTACTCCTGCTGATCCACACCCCCTAGGTCGCTGGACTGGCCCACGTTCATCCTCACCCACGGCCGGTCCGAGCTAGAATGGGCTAGTGAACTTGGCTGGGCTGGTGCTACGCCCTTAGGATCCACGCCCCTGTCCAACTTCGTTTTTTGCCTGTAAACTGCCTTGAGCTTGGGCTTGGTCTTCGGCTTAGATCTCCCAATGAATCTAGAAAACTCACCAACCCCTATACCATTCCCACCCAAGGAAGCTTCTACACTTTTATGCTGAGATCCCAAAGCATTATCCATCAGACATGTGGGACAAGATTTCAAAGACAACCTTGCTTGATTTTCCACACTGCCCAGCAACCCATCTACCCTCTCCAAGCATGCGCCAACGTCTACTTTTAGCTACAGTAACGTATCTCTTAGGCTGAGAAAATCGATTCTATCACCAAGATGGAAAGTAATGTCAGAAACCCCACACCCCTTTCCAGCATCCTGACCAGCACCGTATGAAAAAGTATGCTTCACCGAAAAATTAACCGGAGCCGAAAATGCAGCTGGAGCTATGAACCGCCGTTTGCTCAACACTGAAACTTGTCCAGAATTGGCCGTGGGCATCCCCTCACAGTGCCTCCCCTCCGAAAGTTCCTTGACCCACCTCGGTACCTTGGCTACCGGCTCTGAAACAACACCAAAAGGCTTTTCCAACGGTGGTGCCGTCCTCGCCAGCACCTCTGCATAACTTCTCCTCTTCTCCTTCCCCACCTGGGCCTTAATGTCTACTGGCACTGGTCTCGACCAAACTCTTAAGTATTCAAAAACACACCTTAACTCTGAGCCAAAAAGCTCCTAACCTTTACCAGTTTTACCTTCCAGGACGATAATCGAATCACTTCTTCTATCACCATTGAATTCCTCAACCACCAGAAAACCGCCATGTCTGTTGAAGCATCGTTGCGCAAGAACCAGAGGGAACCCTTGTAGAGATTGGTTCCAAAAGACCCGAGAGTCTTCAACTCTAACCAGATCCTCAAAGATTCTCACCAACCAAGCTAACTCATCCCTATCTAAAAGAATGGACCTCTTCTTCCATTTGCAGTACTCACGAATTCGAACCCCTGTTTCGCCTCTCACCACCCGCAATTCAAACTCCTTGGATTCCACCGACCAACTACTCGAAAAGCCCATAATCATAACTCGATGCCTTCACAACTGCCCTTTCTTAAGATTGGGATCAGTTCAAGAACAGAACAATTATCCACTTATCCAATCTCCAAGGAACTAATGTACTTTGGTCTGTGACATTCTGTGCACCCCTAATGATGACAAACTAGAATTTGGCTTCAAACAGGTAAGTTCCACTCAGGTCCAGGTTAAAAATGAAATCAAGCATACCGGTCGGAAAAAAATTGTCATATCTTTTGATTATGAGATCAGATGAAGGCAGGCTTGGTGACGTTGAAAAACCGATTCAAAGGGCTACAATTTTGTATATCGTAAAAAAAAAATTCAATTTCAATGTTTATGAGGTCAAAACAGACTATCAATAGAAGTCTAAAAATCTTACGCAAATTTGCTTGACTTTCACTCGAGTGAGATTGCGGTAGGATTTTCGCTCAATTTTGGCTTGATCAAGATTGCGACTAATTGTGGGACAGAAATTTCGCTCGACATTCGCTTGAACAAGTTTGCCATTATTTTAGTTAAAGTTAGTTTTGTAATTCTACTTTTAGTGCTACGTACCTAACTTCTATTTACTAAGGATGGCTTAGCCGTCTAGTTGATGTTATTCTTCAGATCAATAAGAAACAATCTTGAGAGATTTTTTCCCCTATTCCCTATAATTCTTAGAATTTTCTAGGATTTATTCGGATCTAGGCAAGATCCTCACACTGGATAATCTAAAGAGGCGGCACGTCATCGTGATGGACAAATGTTGCATGTGCAATAGGAATGGAAAATCCGTAGACCACCTTCTTCTTCATTGTAATGTGGCTTCCACTATTTGGAGTGTTCTTTTCAATTGCTTTGGGATGTCTTGGGTTATGCCTAGACGTGTCATTGATCTGTAGGATTGTTGGTGGTCCTCTAGTAGGCCAAGGAGCACTGCGATGTGGAAATGGTGTGTGCGTGCCACTTTTGGTGTTTATGGAAGAAAATGAATGATAGAAATTTTGAGGATAAGGCGAGGTCTAGGAGATATTATTTCTATGTTCTTTGAAACTTTGTATTTGAGACGACAGTGTATGTTCTCCCCTGTCGAGTAGTTTTAGTGACTTTCTTTTTTGTTTTGACCTTTCTAGTTAGGTTGTTCCTTTTGTATATTTCTTGTGTATTTATTGGCGCCTCACGCTTCAAATGAGATTGGTTTATTACTTATAAAAAAAAAAAAAAAAAAAAAAAAAAAACTAGGATTTAGAGCCCAATTGTGTTGCATCATTTTCATTATCTAGCCAACATGATAGCTTATAAGTGGTACCCATTAACATCCAAAACCTTCCATTTGCATATATGTAGTAGAATGCCAGATACCAATCTTTATTTGCAAGTTAAAAGTTAGTCAGAGCTTATAGATGCTAGATACTAATATTTTATGGTCTACTTCAATGAATTTAGAATAGGACAGCAGCCGTGCCTACTTCAGAAATGGTAAAACAGAGTTATTTATGCCTGACCTTGACATTGCTAACAATGGACTGTGCATCAGGAACTGGTGGTTGCAGTGAGTACTCTTCTAGAAGAGGCAGCAAGGATGTAACAAATGTTGATCTTTCTTGCTGCGCGTCCTGACAGATATAGAAGAACCATAATACTAAGTTTAAATTATGAAAATCAGGAAGGAAATATGACTAACAACTTAAATATGTTTTGATAACACCAATTGGGGAATCAAAATTTCACAACCATTTAAGATAATTTATCTACACTCCGCATTAATTAAAAAAGGCATAATTAAGAAAGATAACTTAAGGTTTTTTTTTGGGTAAAACTTGGGTAAAGAGAGCAAACTTAAGGTTTGTTTTCAATATAGCTAATACACACATTTCAGAATCAATATACACCAGGGATTTAGACAGAGAAAAGAAAAACATAAAACCACCTGCAACGCGTATGTGAGACGTATGTTTTCCTCAATTATGTCTTGTCTGTATGAGAGAGCTTTTGATGCAGCATCCACAAGGTCTTGTTGCTGCTGATCAAAGGCCTGGTGGCAAAACAACGAAAAAGGTCTTTACATTAAGAAATAAGAGAACGGAATTGTAACATGAACTGTAAACAATATACTGCGTACCAGGCGCATATATGCAATGCGCTTTTCCAGGACGTATTTTTCGTTGCGTATATGCGCCTCCTATCATTACATTTAATATTAGTCACTACAATTAACATATAATAGTCTAAAAAAAAAAAAAAAGAAGAAGAAGAAAGAAACAAGAAATATTCATCTAAGCAATGTGAGAAAATCAAGCTTGCCATTTTACCTTGACAGAATAATCTGAAAGATGCTTCCGTAATTGCATAATCTCTTCTTCATGTTCCCGAATCTTAACAAGGAGATCCTATAAAAATATAGCAAATGTTCCATTAAACATTTATCTTTAAAAAGTCACATATTTTAGAGGTATATGATTATACCTGCTTCCAAAGGCTGCTACTATTATTTACTTCAGTCATTGGCATCAACCCCTGACCAGATATATTGAACCGTGGATCATATTCTCCTTCCATTTGATACCTAAGACAAACACGTGATGTTTTCTGAAATTATATTTTTATAACATCGGGTAAATTCTTATTAACGATACAAAGTAACTTTTTTCATAAATAAAATAAAGTGAAATATGCTCTGATTTGTTTCATCAATTCTTTCCTGATTTGATAAGTTACAAGATGGCTTTGGAAGATAAAATTAGCTGCATGAAGAGGCAATAATCATCTCTATTTGAGGTGAAATACCTGACCGGAGAGAAGGATGTTGTAGATGGAGAAGGGATTTGAGAGAAGCCAGTGTTATCTGCAGGCGGCATGCCACCAGGAAACACCTTCAATGTCCCATTGATCTTGCCACTCTCAGAGTGGCTTTCTGCAGGACTTTGTATAGCAGCATCACTGTTTGGCTTCAAATCTAGATGGAGAACTAGCGGACCTGGTGGAACAGCTACAGATGTGTTCCCTGTGCTCTTAAGCCTATCTCCTTGATTGCCTATAGAGGGAACTGATTGATGGGCTTCATAGGATCCATGAATGCGCTCATTCCATGTATCAAAAGAACGAGGTCTTTGAGCCACCGACTCCTCTGCTTTCTGCCAAAAAGCCCGTATTTGCCAAATATCACACAACCACAAAATAACGATTCAAACCATACGCTCACTGGGGACTAAAAGAACATGCACGTAATCCACAGGACACAATAGAAAGCACAAGCTGATAATCACAGAAATGGGACTGTCAATGAGCTTCCCACTACAATCATAAGAAATTTGTGAAACATTGTAAACCAGTAGGAGTTCCAAATTAATTTGAAACAAGTAGTAGTTGATGCAGGAAGACCAGAAGCATTCCCCAAGTCAAAATTAATCATAGGCCACAAACTTGCTTATTCTGCCAAATTATATATATATATATAGGAACCTTTATCATCTTATGTGTCTTTCGAAGTTGATTTCTCCCTTCCTTTCTTTCTTTCTTGATGAAGGTGATGTTAGGAATACTAGACACTACCTGATTATTTTCTTAATAGTACACTAGGAAAAATTTGCAGAAAAGAAAAGAAAAATGGTAATACTACAAGGGTAGATGTGTGGCGCATACTTGTCTGTCGAGTTCAAGAATTTTCTGGTGAAGCTCGTTCCTCAAGCGAGTATTCTCTTCAACCTGTTGTTTGATGGTGGCCTCTGCGGCTTCCACGGCTTTCATCACCTGAAACAAGCTGTCGTTGTTGTTGGTAGTGGTGGTGGCGCCGGCGACGGCCAAGCCTGAGAATTTCTCAGCCAATCTTCCGTCATCGTACCCATTCTCCATTTCCTTCTTCTTGGATTATCTGATCGATTGATTAAGGACGACCCTAAGCGAACCAAACCAATTAATAATCAACTAATTGCTTTGGAATACGATTGGATGGAGAAGTAGTTCATAGGGAGGAGATGTTGTGGGCCTCTCTCAGGTGTAGGGCTAGGGCTATGGGTTGAAGGCTCTCTCGTACAGAGATGTTTTGGGTTGAAGGCTCTCTCGGACACAGATCCACCGTAGATTGTACAATACAAACATTTCTCTCTACTCTCCTTGTTTTCCTCTTTTCTTTTTGCTTCCTTTTTCCCCTTTTTCGGCTAAACTAATAAGTAGGAGTCATGAACTCCTGTCTCACACCAGTGAGCAAACTCAATTACATATATTGCTGCCCACTCTAATATAAAGCGTGAAAAATTAGCATTACTCATCGCCATCCCATAATTCCAATGCTACTAGACTACAATTTTATTGTTTGCTGCTTATTATTGCTCGCGCGAAGCCCTTTTTTTCTTTTACTATTTACAATTTATTTTGTTCGTTATTGTCTCCCACAAATAGTTCTGAAATCTGCAAATAATAAAATTAATTTTAATGTTTGTACTTATAAAAACCAAACAAAAAATTATCAGTGATTCATAAATTTATTTTTCTTTTGAAATAATTCAATAACAACAAAATTATGGCCAATTACTAACAAATATTGGTAGGTTTTTTTAAAAATAAAATAAAAACTTCATAATATATGTGTAATTTTACCAACTTGAAAACTATAGTATACATTTTGTTACAATATTAATTAAATGATTATGGCATGTTTGGATGCAAATAAAAATAAATTCTACTTTCTACGGTGTTCAGGAGTTTTATTGATATTTGTAATTTTTTAAAAACAAATCATATTTTATCAAACTTTTTCTAATTTTATTTCAAAAAGTCAAACCATCTAAATATTTTTTTCAACTTTATTTTGTCTTTGAATTGGTGCAGTAAATTATAGTTGAATTTATATTTCAAAAAATTGAACACCCAAACGTACCATAAATTCACATTTTCTTATCACGTATCATCTTAAGCTTTTAAGCCTCTTTTGATTTGCGGAATGAATATTTTATTGAAAAAATGATAATATTATTGAGAATAAAATATAGTAAAATGGAATGGTTATTCATACTACTTAGTTCGGTGACAACATATAAGCTTTAATTAAAATCAAATCAAATTACTTAAAAAAAAAAAAAGAGGCCCCTATCGATTCTTTCTATTTCCCCCTTCTGAACATGACTCAAAGCAAGATGCAGTAAAGCTTTTCTATTTTCTCGAGCCCTTCCGTTTCATTCCTTCACCAGCCATGGTCGATAGAGAGAGAGAAAGAGAAATGAAAGAGTGGATGAGAGCGTGAGAGAGGGATGTGTTAGTGCTGATAGGAATGGAGGGTATCTTGGAGATTTTGTGTGATTGAAGTTTGCTGAGAACACTGGGTTGTGCGCGTTGAATAATTTATGGAGAACAAGCCAGATATATTTTGGGCTTTCTCTGATCTCTGTCATTGACTCCACAATGAGATTTTTGCCTCCGGCCTCGCCTCATCTGGTGCAATCTCTCTCCGTAGGAACCGAAGGGGAACTGGGGAAGGGGAATGGTTTGAACAAAGAAGAAGAAGAAGGGTAGGGAAAGAAGTGCGTGCAATGGTGCAAGTAGTAGAAGAAAAAGAACAGAGGTTATAGGAGAGAGAATATCAAGTTTTATGACATAATAATATATGGGGATGCTATTGTGTTACTCAATGCATTGAGTAGCATTGAAGTGTTTCTAATGTTTAAGGAACGTACGAAGAAGCTGTTGTAGGAGAGTTTTTATGATTTTTTTTTTTTGACATTTTCCTTATATTTATGGAATAGAAATGGCTAAGGTATTTACTGTAAATGCTATAAGGTGAGTATAAGGTTTTAGTATAAATAACATATCTTGGGTTTGAAATAAGAAATGGCAGAGGCTCGAGGGAAAGTTCAGGCATTGATATTGTGCCTCATTAAAAATAGCCCAACAAGCGTAGAAAAAAAGAAGAAGAAGCCCATCAAACTTCTTTTTCCACCACATTTCTATTATTCAACTTACCTTTATAGTCTTTTATAGAAAGTTCATGGGGTAATTACATTTTTTTCATGAACTATCGGTCATTGTTAATATACTATTATGAACTGACGCTCTCACTAGAAAATAGCATTTAACTATCATTTACATACCAAAATCTCAATTCTATTAGGGAATCTCATTAAATCGAACGAAATATTATATTTTTAGACGTTAATTTTTGTTTAAAGACATAAATAATATCAAATGGTTATTTAATAAAAAAATATTAAACTTATATATATATATATATATATATATATATATATATATATATATATATATATAAAATGGGAAAATAGAGGGGGTAGTTGTTGATGGCAGTCATCCCCTTAGGGAAAAGGGGTTGATTGCGAGCCACCTCGAACTTGGGGTTGGTCCGCGCCACCCCTGGAATACATCTAGGATGGCTCGTAGGCCACCCCATAGGCGGAGGATGGGGCTCGGCCACCCATCCTCCCCTAAGGGGGTGGCTGCCACCAGCAACCACCTCCTTTATTTTCCCCACAATTTTTGTTTTAATTGTTTAATTTTAAGGTATTATATATGTAATTTTGATTATAAAGTTTGGGTATTTAAGTATTTTAACGAAGTTGACTTACAGAATGGGAGCTTTGGTATGTAAATGGTAGTTCAATACTCTATTCCGGTGATGGCATCAGTTCATGGCGGCATATTAACTATGGCCGGTAGTTAATGGGGGAGAAAAATAATTACCCCAAAGTTCATTGATAAAAAAGAGAGGAAGAACTAAGGACGTAAATAAATCAATTAATTCGACAACCTGCTTGGTTTAGCTCGATCCGAAATGGAGCTCGATTTTGTAGAAACCCGCTCGATTAGTAAGTGATATATACCCGACTTGCTCGAGAAAACTCGATAAGGGTTCGCGAGCTCAGCTCGTTTAAAGCTCGACCGAATCGCTCACCAAGCTCGTTAGTCCGACTCGTTAGCTTGTTCATATCTTACATATATATTAGTAAAAATAGTAAATACAGTATAATATATATATATATATATATATATATATATATATATATAGTATTACATATTAATTATTATACTTTGATAGCAATATTTAGCATGTTAAATTAGTGTATTAAGTTATTAATAGTTAGTATATAACAATATAACAATATTAAATAGTTAGCATATAAGTATATGTATATATAAATACATATATCGCATCACACATGGTTAATAATAGTTATATATTATACTTATATTATAGTTACTTAGTTATATAGAATATATTAGACTTATTATTTGTTCACATTATACATATACCATAATTTACACTCTCTAGTTATACATAATAACATATTGTTAATTTGTTACTTATAAACTATAATTATGTACTATATTTTATAATATGTTTTATATAGTTACATATTATATATTTATGTTATTAATAAATGCATAGATGTTGTTTATAAACTAATGCTTGAATTTTGCTTTGATCACTCATTGAGAAATTTAATAGTCTACTTTAAATTCTAATTGAGCTGAGCTTGTCAAGTAACCCGGTTCGGCTCGAATGTCATTTTCAACAAACTCAAGCTTGAGCTCGCCCGAGTTTTAAACGAGCCAAGCTTGAACATGCAATTTATAGCTCAGCTCGAATTCGAACTCGACTATTTAGGCTCGACTCGTAAACGAGCCAGTTTTAAAATTTTTAAACTCGACTCGATTACATCCCTAGGAAGAACACTTGAGGCTTGTTTTCGGGGCAGGCCACACCTAGCATGAACCCGGTGGAAAATTTTAGGCTCAAGCTCATCGGGCCTAAATGTGTGTGCAAGTCCGTCAAAATGAGGACAGGCCCTGTCGCGCCCTCCCGGCCCATGACTACAGGCCAGGTCAAAATGAGGAGGGAGAACTGGAAAAAGAACCATCCCAGGGTTTTCAACGGAAAATCTTTCCGGGGACGGATTTTTTTTCTTCCCTCTCCTTGTCAATTTGATTATTTCAAAACTTTTTTTTTTTTTTTTTTTTTTTTTTTTTTTTCTGGAGGGGAGCTTTTTCCTTTCATCCCTTTTGCCAATTAATTCTTTGAAATTTTTTCTCGGCGTGGTGTACTTTCTTGCTTCGATATTTTTAACTGATTCTTTTTTCTACTGGGTGAACTAGATGATTGTTTCTTTTTGTTCCGAGATTCATTTAGATTGTTTTTGTTATTTCTTACTTATCCTTCAGTGTCCTCTTTTCTTGTGATTATATTGGAATTTGGGGCTACTATCTGTTGTTATGGAACATTTAGATTTGAACGATGTCAAGAATAGTAGTAAGAAGAGAGCCTGTTCTTGCATTTCGACTCCTTCCAAGAAGAAGACATCAAGAAAGGTAGTAGCGGCATTGGTTGATTTCCAACATCTGGATGTCCCTCTAATCGCCACAACCATCCGTCTTGAGCCGGATCAACCTTACACCATCGGTCGCAGCGCTCGCCTCTGCCAATTGGTCTTTGATGATCGCCGCGTCAGTAAGCAACACTGCCAGATCCTCTTTGATGCTTCCCTCCGTAAACTCTATCTTCTGGACGGAGCCTTTTCGTTTACTCCTATTACTAGTAGTAGTGGTAGTTGTTGTCTTGCTAATCAACGTAGGAATCCAGAGGCTAGAGTCGAGGCTTCTCTGAATGGCGTTTTTGTCAATGGGGTTAGGATTAGAAAGGGCTTAGTTACGGAGTTGTCTGCAGGAGATGAGGTCCTGCTTGTTTGCGCAAATGATCAATGTCTTTGTGGTTCTCGGCTTCCCATAGGCTTTCTTATTCAAAGGATTATTTTTGAGGAGGAGGTGCTTTTGCAAGGGTGCAATGATATTCCACCACCAATTACCTCCCAAGGACACTCCCAGGGACCCGTGTCAAGTGGCAAGGTCAACAAAAGTATTTTCGCTTTGATGGCTAATAGTTCTGCCTTTTCTAGAACAAAATGGGATGACCTTGTTGGAAGAGCAAACTCTCTTTCAACTTGGTGCAGAAACATATTGCAAAGTGATGATCCCATATCTTACATTCGACGTTGTCCTTTTTCTGTACAATCGAGTCCAACTGTGGAGCATCCCGGTGACAAAGTTGTGGCTGTAAAGGCAGACGGCAATCATCATACTGAGAATGTTTCTGTACGAGGAGACCGTTTTTGTCATAAAGAATATTTTGGAATTCCTTCTGAGAATGCTAAGATTTCGTCATTGAATT
The DNA here is from genome assembly GCF_958979055.1 of Alnus glutinosa. Classification (NCBI taxonomy): domain Eukaryota; kingdom Viridiplantae; phylum Streptophyta; class Magnoliopsida; order Fagales; family Betulaceae; genus Alnus; species Alnus glutinosa. Next base: position 35,665,822 of record NC_084889.1, read on the forward strand.
ATGCGGGCAAGGAGAATCCTCCTCATTTTGATGGTGTCATTCGGAACAAAACTTGTGGCAATATTTGTCCACCACCTGGAAAGAGTTTTTACTTGAATCGCCTAGAAATTATGAACCAATGTTCATTTAGCCATCGTGCTGTTGTTTCCTTGCCGGAACTTCTGCATCCCGTAGAAAGCATCTCACGATTATTTATTGCGACTTTTACAAGCGATATCTTATGGTAGAGTAACAAATATCTTTCCATTGTTTGCCTTTTCTTTTATGAAATTATCTTGTCTAGCCCCCCACGCCCTTTACTTTTTTACTTATATGTATATGTGTGTGTGTGTGTGTTATTGTTTTCACGCCTATACATCTAGTAAAAAACTATGAGAACAAATATGTCTTTTTTATTTGGATTATTTATTTCTTGCTGTTAAAAGCTTTTTTGCTCTTTTTTTTTTTTTTCAATAACAATATCTAATATGTTAACTTCTACAATTTTGCTGTTTCTTGTTCCCAATTCTAAGTGAAGTTTTATCATAGGTTTTTATCATATTGTAAGATTCCCTTCCATCTGCCAGTTACACTTGCTTGTCATAACACTGAGAGATGTTGGAGTTCAGGACCTGATAAAAGATCCTCTGTGCCATACCCAGATTTTCCAAACTTAGTTGTAGTGTAAGTGTTATATTCCTGACCTTCATTCTTTTAAGAGGAAAGATGTGTGCTTGGATGATTTGGAGCACACACCAAATTATGTCTTTTAATAATGAAAACTTCTGTAATTTAGTCCATTTGTTTGAATAGGTATCCCCCATTCCCTGAGGCTGTAGCTTTTGGTAAAGACAGCAAGAAACAAGGCATTGCTTGCCATCATCCCAAATTGCTTGTTTCTCAAAGAGAAAATAGTATTCGTGTTATCATTACTTCTGCTAATTTAGTGGCAAAACAGGTGATTACTAAGCTGAAGATTTTGTTATTTATGTTTTCTGAGGTGTTCATTGAATTTGAACTTTGCTATGTCCGATGTAGGGCCGTACTATACACCAAGGGCTGTGTGGGTGCTTAACAAATATGATATAGAATATGAATATCTTTGTGTATGCTGGACAACTATTAGTGAATTATCAGTTGTAGTTCAAGGGTCTCAATATTTTGAAAATTTGTTGCCTCAGACTTCTTTTGGAGAGGGTTTTGTAACCCCATTATCTGGCCCAATAGAAAGTTCTACTGGATTTGCTTATTATTTTTGTTTCGTATATGTTAGTCTGTTTTGCTGATTGATAGGATCCATGTGAGTATATATCTTGTAAGATTGTGACTTTGATGCGTAGTCTTTTAAGATTGTGACCCTGATGGCCTCTGCATGATTGATTGTATCAAGTAGACTAGAAGGGGTCAGAAAGGGTCAAATTGACAAGCACCTGCATGTGTTTTTAATTTAAGTTTGCAATGTATTAAAAACATATGTTTTTATTTATTTTTTGATAGGTATATTAAAAACAAATGTTCCAGGAGAATGAAAGAAAAACTAGAGATGAAGTGAAGTGGATAGGAACATTGTATATATTAAATCATACAACATTATTGTTTTTGTTGCATTAGGCTCTTTTTTCCTAATAAAACTCTAAGTCTTTTGGGTGAACTCAATAGTTGTCATGCTATGCATTAAAAGAAAAATCGGTAAGACAAGAAACATAAGAAAATTCAAATGGCTAAAATCCGACAATTTATAGTGTATATGTGCCATGTTTGTTTGCAGTGTTCTAGAAATTCAATGGAATGTGTGATCTGTTTTGTCCAAGTTGAAAGAAAGCTTTTGATAATGGAAAAATAGATATGTTTCTGCTATTTTCTTGTGTTATTTTTTTTTTTTGATTTAGATTTATTGAGATTATAAACTGTTAAATTTTATATTTCTCTATATTTTTTCTTTTGTATAGTGTCACTCATTGTCTGTTACGTCTTTGCAGTGGAACCAAGTGACAAATACTATTTGGTGGCAAGATTTCCCTCGTAGAAGCTCACCTGATTATTCATCCCTTTTTACCCAAATCCATGACAGGGATATAAGTAAAGATTCAAAATCTGATTTTGCAGCTCAGCTGGCCAGATTTATAGCATTGCTTGTCACTGATGTACCCAATCAGGCCCATTGGATTATCGAGTTGACAAAGTATGACTTTGGAGGGGCTGACGGATATCTAATTGCTTCAGGACCTGGGATTCATTCTTACAGAGCTCCCTCTATGATTGAAGGCACACAATTCTTACCTGTGAGTGTTTGCATTTATGCTAAGATTGGGCCTGCGTTTATGAGGTGTGAAAAGCTGATTTTGCAGTTGTTGCCATTTCCTTAACAGTTTCCTTATATATAGATAAGTATTTCTTTGTTGGTTTGTTGGATTAGAAGATTGCTCCCAAAATCTAGCTCAACCATGGGCTAAATTGATGTTTATTTTATATCAGCGTCTTCTTGGAAGTTGAACTTCCAACCTCAACCCTAGAATCAAATTGTGCTAAAGCTTGTGTGTGTGTGTGTGTGTGTGTTTTTTTTGTCATTCTATTGGTTTTTAAATCAGAAGCATGTCATCGTTTTATTTTGTAAATGTGCTTTTCTTAAAAGGGGCTTTTCAATTTATCACTGGAGCATTCTGTTGATATTAATTGGAGAGACTTGACAATTGTGGGTTTGAAGGTTGCCTGATAAGATGGGTTTTAATTGTGTCATTTAACTCTTGCGACAGGCTAATCATTGGGCATCGTGGTCATTTGGTGTGAAGTTCCTTGGTTCAATTGAAGCATCTGTTGTTGGTTTAAGTCACCTTTTTCAAACTGCCGCTGACTCAAATGGTGCACAGCTTAAGAAACTGGCTGCTTTTCTTGGTAAATCTTGTGAAAGAGCATATGGGATGTCAGAGATTGTTTTAAGAAGAAACAAAAATGTGCCTGCAGATGCAAATGCTGTGAGTGTTCTTGTTCCCAACCCGGACGAGTTCTCTGAGGGAGGTAATATTTACAATGCTTTTTTAGATACATGTCTATGATATAGTTATAATGTTACAGAATGGTAATGGTGTAGGAAAGACGTGTTCTTGGGTCTAGCACTAAGAACTTTGAGGTAAAATTTTTCTCTGAGTTGGAAATTTGAAAGGGAATGGTTTATGTTGGAATGACATTTGGCTGTGTGGAGTTCCTTTCCAGGTGGCATCTTCTTTTGGTTGGACTGGAGCTTCAAAAAGTTTTGCAGCAGCTTACAATCTAATCAACAGAAAAAGGAAAAATTATTATGGAATGGGTGTGCTACATGTGTAAGCATGAGGGGGAGTTGGTTGATCATCTTTTTGCGTCATTTGTTTGGTATGATTGCAACTTCTGGAATGTGCAAGAGGGGGAGTTAGGGAGAAGAAAGTGCCGTGTTGCTTCGGGACAAGGGCCCCTATGGTTTACGTGGTGCATTTGGATGATCGTAAAAGTCACGCTTTTGAGGGTTTTCTATTTATTTTTTAAATAGGATTAAGATTATGTTCTTGAGAACTTTACTTGGGCTCGCAGTCTGCCTGATGTGATTCTTCTTCTTCTTCTTCTCTCTCTCTCTCCTTTTAGATTTTCTTCATGCTTTTGATAAGGTGCTGATTTTCCCTTCCTCCAAGATAGAGAAAAGACGGCGGTGGGACACTCATGTGTGCTTGCTGTTTACTATGGTGTCCCCTCTTCTACTTATTTTTTCAAGTTATAATGATAAGAAAAAGTTATTTGTTACACAATAGGTGTATTGGATGTCATATATCAATATAATATGCCATTCACATTTAAGGCAGGGAATTGGAGGATGTACATTATAATGTTGACTTATTATTAAATTTAAGACTTCTCTCTCTCTCTCTTGGTAGCGCGTGAATGCGAGCCCCACTAGGGTTCCGTTTTGTTTTGCTCTCTAGAGAATGGCTATGGAGAGGCGGTTCTTCGTGGAGGCCAAAACTTTCCTCTTCTCGATGGAGGAAGGTAAGTCTGTGCTTAGAATGGAGGAGAGGAGGAAAGGCTTCTCAGGGGTTGTGCTCTTAGGTTTGCAGTGTACTACTTGGGTTGTCGCAGTGGTGAAGGAGGCTTTGCAGTCTCAGGGGGTCGAGGATTTTGTCAAATCCTTTTGGGAAGATTCAAAGGCTTGGATTGTTTGAAGAGGTTGTAATACGGTTGGTCGCTTCATGGAGCTGGCAGTCTATGCAGTGGGTGGCCAGAGAGGGTTCATCTTGTTTCCGAAGGGACAAGGAGGGTGGAGCTGGAATAGAGTGGTTGCTGAGTTGTGTGAGGTGCTGGCTTTTTTTGAAGCCGCGTCTAGGTCTCATCTCGCTGGTGTGCTATCCTCGACGGAGAAGAAGATTGGGAAGAAGCTCTTGAAGGATTCCCTTTCAGGGCGCTCGGGTGGGGCTTGGCCCATTGTTGGTGGTGTTCTATCATTGTTCGCCGAGGAGGAGTGGTCGGAGACAATCCGTCCTGTCAAGATGTGGGTTCCGTTGTCGGAGATGTGCGATCTTGATTTCCTCCCGGTGGTGCGGTTTGAAGACTCTGAGGATATGAGATTGGCGTTGGACTGCTTTGTGTTGGAGAAGTTTCCACTTGCAAAATGGATTTAGAAAAAGCTTATGATCACGTTAATTGGGATTTTCTGTTGTATATGTTGAGGAGATGCGGCTTTGGGGGCAAATGGTGTTCGTGGATAGCTCGGTGCATTTCTTCTGCTAAGTTCTCGGTGCTTGTTAATGGCTCACCATACGGCTTTTTCAGCAGCTCTCGAGGCCTAAGGCAAGGAGACCCTTTGTCTCCCCTTTTGTTTGTGTTTGTTATGGAGGCGCTGAGTTGCATGATTACTGCGGCAGTGAGTGGGGGTGTGTTGGATGGTTTCAGAGTGGGTGATGCTTCTTTTTCCCATCTTTTGTTCGCTGATGACACATTGATTTTCTGTGATGCTAGCTCCTCAAAGATTCGGTCTTTGCGAGTTCTCTTGCTCTTATTCGAGGCTGTCTCGGGGCTTAAGGTTAATTTGGCCAAATCCAGCATTATTCCAGTGGGGAATGTCGATAATGTGGGTAGGTTAGCTGGCATTTTAGAGTGTGAAGTTGCTTATTTGCCTGTGATGTATTTGGGTCTTCCATTGGGGGCTCCTTACAAGTCTACTCGTATTTGGGATGGAGTTATTGAGAAGGTTGAAAACGGTTGGCTAGTTGGAAAAGGTTATACCTCTCTAAGGGAGGGAGAGTGACCCTTATCAAGAGTACGCTCTCTAACTTACCTACGTACTACATGTCTCTGTTCCCTATTCCGGTGAGTGTTGCTTCTCGCATTGAGAAGTTGCAACGAGATTTTCTTTCGGGTGGCATGGGTGAAACGTTTAAATACCACTTGGTGAGTTGGGAGAAGGTTTGTACTCCAATTTCGAATGGGGGGCTTGGCATTAGGAAGTTGGTTCAGTTTAATCGCGCATTGCTAGGCAAATGGTTATGGCGATATGGCATGGATAGGGATGCTTGGTGGAGAGTCGCGGTGGACTCAAAGTATGGAAGTTTGTGGGGTGGGTGGTGCTCCCGAGAGGTTGCTGGGGCGTTTGGAGTAGGGTTGTGGAAGTTTATAAGGAAAGGTTGGGAGAAATTCTCCAAACTTCTTAGATTTGAGGTGGGGGAAGGGAGTAGGATCAGATTTTGGCATGACTTGTGGTGCGGAGATTCGATTCTGAAAGAAGTGTTCCCTGATCTCTTTGGCATTGCTCGGGTGAAGGATGCGTCAGTGGCTGATAATTTGGAGAGTTTGGGCGGGTCCATTCAATGGAACGTGAGCTTTATTAGAGAGGCTCATGATTGGGAAGTCGATGTTTTTGCCTCTTTTTTCCAGATGCTGGGCTCCACCACGGTGAATATGGAGAGGGCAGATTGTCTTAAGTGGGTCCCATCCAAGAAAGGTGTGTTCAGGGTGAAGTCTTTTTTTGGTTCTATGATGTGTGCGGGAGGTACTCGGTTCCCATGGAAGTGTGTGTGGCGGTCTCAGGCTCCCCCGAGGGCAGCTTTCTTCACTTGGTCTGCAGCTCTAGGCAGAATTTTGACCTTGGACAATCTTAGGAAGAGGAACTTAATTATTGTGGATAGATGCTGTCTTTGCAAGCGGGATGGGGAATCAGTGGACCATATTCTTCTGCATTGCGATTTGGCTTCAGCTCTATGGAACAACATTTTCTCATGCTTTGGGATTGCATGGGTCATGCCTAGGAGTGTGCTTGACTTAGTTGCTTGTTGGTGGAAGTCTGGGAGATCAGGGAGCGCTACTTCTTGGAAGATGGTGCCTAGTTGCCTTTTTTGGTGTATTTGGAGAGAAAGAAACCTTAGGTGTTTTGAGAATCTAGAAAGCTCCCTTGAGGAGGTGCTAGAGTTGTTTCTTCATACTTTGTATGTCTGGTCGATGGCTTATTTGTACCCTTTATCTATCAGCTTTGCTGAATTTCTTACTTCTTTTTCGCTTTCTAGTTAGGTGTTTCCTGTTGTATACTTCTAGTGTACGTAGGGGCGCCTTACGCTTTCAATAATACTATCATTACTTATTAAAAAAAAAGTTTCCACTTGGTCCGATGGTCAAGGCAACGCCCCTATGTCCGCTGGGTAAGAAGCTTCCCGAACGTGGTCTCTTTGATTGAGGCACGTCAGGCTCTGCATCAGGCTGTGCGAGGTAGACAAGGGCTCGTTTGAATTTGCGTACGCGGAGGAAGCTTCTTGTCAGTAGTGGGCCGGGTTGTTGGGTCAGTTTGTTGGTTTCGTGTTGGGCCAAAGTCTTAAAGGCTTTCAACTAAGTTGGTTCATGACTAAGCCCAAATCTAAATGAGGGCTCTGCGCTTATGGGTCATGTTTCGGACCCGGTAGCGGGTTTTGAGTCTGCGGAGAGTCTTCATCGGCCGGAAATGTTGTCGGCGGTCGCCCAAGGTGGTCTTCATTGGTCGGAGACTTCAGAGAATGATGAAGAGGACGTAGTTCTTTCGGTGAGTTTGCTTTGTCCTTGTATGCTTTCGGGGGCCTTGTAGGTCAGGCGGTCGAGTCTGGGCTGGTGTTGGCTAGGCCTCTTGGTCGATCGTCTGGTTCACTGATGGCTTCTTCGGCGACTGCTTCGCCACCCCTGGTTGGGTTTGCTTATTATGGGGTTTGGTTTCTCGTCCCAAGTTGCGTTCTCTAGCGCCCGGTAGCCTATGCCTTCTCCGGTGTCTTTAGATTCCATTGTTGGTGGTTTTGTGCTGGCTGTGGGCTTGATAGGTTATGGGTCTCTGTTTAAGCCGGGTGTGGACTCTGTTTTAACGTCTTCAGTGTCTTTGGCTACGGGCAGTGACGTCCGGCAGCCTGTGTCTTCTCCGGTGCCTTCAGTTTCCGTTGTTGGTGGTTTTGCATGACTTGGTTTTGGTTCAAGATGCTGATTGTGATTCCTCAAGGTCCTTGATTCACTGTTTTTGGAGATCTTCACAACAAGCTTCACCGGAGGTGGTTCCAAGACAGGTAGAAGTTCCCCAGGCTTGGAAAGCAGGCAGGCTGTGGGTCAGCATTTTCTAGAGATTCCTCGGGGGCGGCATCGTTGGGTGAACGGCTTCGTCTCTAGCTTCTTGTGATGTCAAAGTCTGGGGCGCCTATCTATTCTTCAGAATCTAAGTCGGTGTTGAGGTATTCTCGGAGGCGGAAGGATGCGCAACTAAATGAGATTTTGATAGATGAGTCTATGGTGGCGACCATCGCCTCTCCTTTTTCGCCGGGGCGTTCATTCTTCGCCACCAATTGAGACCGTGGCAGTTAGGAAGCCTCTGATTAGCTTTTTTCAGCGTGGGTTCCTTCTTCAGTGGGTATGAAATTGCTGGCTTTGATCCCCTGGCAATTGAGGTGGAAGAATCCTTGAGGGGAGGTGATTCTGAAGAGGCTGTAGGTTCTTTTGGGGCAGAGTTCGACGCTACGCTGTGCCTTCAAGCTGTGGGGATTTCCTTTGAGGGGAACGTGAAGGGTTTTTTGGATGTCATGGCTCAAGTAGTTGAGAGGCAGCGTCTTGAGGTCCCAATTTCCACTCCTAAGGTTAAAGGGGAAAGTGAACTAAAGAACCTTGAGTGTGATATCAATTTTGATGCTAGGAGTCTTGGTTCTGGCCGGGGCAAAAGCAAGAGGGCTCTTGTTGTGATGTAATGTTGCTTATGGTTTGTGGTCTGGCTTTTGCTGGGGTGTTTTGGGGTTTCTATTGTGGTTGGGTCTTTGCATGCGTTTGTTCTTGTTTTTCTTTGTTTTTTTCTTTTTTTTTTGTGTCCTTTTGGATACTTTCTGTATGCTCAGGGGCGCCTATGCTTTTTATAAAATTTCTCTGATTACCTATAAAAATAATAATAATTAAATTTAAGTAGACATTCCTATAGAATTGGTACTTTGAGAATTACTTTATATGTTTCAACTGTTTATTGAGCTCTGATATTTCTGTTTTGTTTCTTGGATTAGATTTTGTCCAACTTGGCTTTCTGCCTAGAATTGTTGCAAAATGGGTTTCTCCGCTGTGGGATATTGGATTCTTTAGATTCTTTGGATGTGTTTGTCCTAAAGAAGCACTTGCAGCTGCTTTTGGTGGAAATGGCATGAATGTACCATTGATATTATATGTGTCACAGGTATGTTATTTCTGCCATTTGTTGGACATGTTTTTAGGGGACACAACTTGCAGCTTTATATAAAATGACGGTATGCTCTGTTTTTGGAGTAGGCATTTTAAAGACAAGGTGTTGACTTGTGCAGGGGCCTCATTTTCATGATATTTCAAAAATGATGCAACCTAAACATGTTGTTGCATTTTGCTCTCTAATTGCTTCAGTTCAAAGTAATTCAGGCCTATGGCGACTGCAAGAGGTAATGGTAATGAAGTTTGAAGAACTTCACCTTGACATTGTCCAGCTAATCTTTTTCTTTTCATCTTTTAATCAAATTACTGGTTAGATGCCGTGCCTTGTAGCCACTCTCCCATTTCTTTTTAACTGATGTTTATGCTTATGATGGCAAATCTGTGGTTATGCAGTTGCACCATTAAAATGTCACTCTAAAGAAACTTTACTGATTTCAATGCATGAATTGGTTATGAGAAGTTTGAAGAATTTCTATTCATGGATTCTTTAGTTGCTCTTGGATGTGTATTTAACATCTTTGTTAGAAATATGTGCTTACAAATGTATTCATAAAAAGTTTTTTTCTCGCTGAATATCAGTTTTCAGTGACACATATAGGAAATAATTTTGACGATTTTAGACATGAGTCAATGCAAAGTTTGGCCAACAAATCTTAGAGATGAATTTCTTCTATATGTGAAGTTTCTCCTCCTTTTTCCTCCCTCACCATATTGGCCTTTCCAGAAGCTTTGTTGTTTGATTGTAGTTGTGTCAGCTGTAAACAAAGCAATTTACTTTCGCGCTTTTTTTCTTTTTCTTTTTTTTTTAAAAAAACTTTAGAATTATGATTCTTGTAGCCAAATTGGTGTGAAATTTAATGAGACTAAGCTACCTCAATATATATTGACTTTGTTTATTGTTAGAAGAGTTTGTCAGGATTTTTGTTCTATTTGATTATGAAACCTATATAATAAAATGTGTGAGGTAGGCTACGTATGTTGAATGAGCCTTCTGTTTCTCTTCATATTTTTTCATGCAAATTGATTTCCATGTTATCACAGAGCCTAGGGTTTAATCCCTCTTAGTTTTCCTAATTCTCTCTCTCTCTCTCTCTCTCTCTCTCTCTCTCTCTCTCACACACACACACACCTTTTCCTTTTTCTTTCTCTCTTCCTTTCTGGTTGGTCCTCTCTGGGTTTTGTGATTACATAAGGAAGACAAATGAATTCTGATTTTATTTTGGGCTTAATGCCCGTGATGGGGGTAGATGGATTCGATGACATTGTTGGTGTGATTTTGTTTTCATGCCACTGGCCACGTTGTTGTTGGTGGTATCACTGTAGACAGCATAACTAGAGTCGTGGCTGCTTTAATGTATGTATTACCCTAAATAAGAAAAGTAGCTTAGGGAGGTTTGGTATTGGTTCTTGGTTGTTTTTGTGGCAGACGTGAAGCCTGGATACGTTACTGATAGCCGATGTTATGTGTGGTAGTTGCGGTTCATCTCGGTGACAAGTTGGTATTTGGTTCATGGTGTTTTGACCCTCAGTTGCTTCTATTGTTGCTGTAGCGGTGGCCATCTGCGAGGTCTGAGCATCGTTGATGAATTTTTGGCGAGTTTTGAAGAATAAGACCCACGTTTCTTGATGGGTGTACCCTATTCCTTATTTGGGACAAGGATACTCTTAGTCGATTCATATCCTTATTTGTGTTTGGGCGAGTTGGGCCAGACTTTGATTTGGGCCATTCAGCCCACCATTCAATCCAAAGTCCATTTAACTTTGGTCGTGATTTAGAGTGTCATTTGGCTGGTTGGAAGAGGTTTTTATTTATCTAAGGGAGGTAAATTGACTTTGATAAAAAGTACTCTTTCAAATCTGCCTACTTATTATTTGTCTTTGGGGAAACTTTACTAACCCCCTCTGAATTGAGGTGGGTGATGGGTCCCATATTCGCTTCTGGCATGATTTATGGTGTGGGGACAGGCCTCTCAAGCGCTGTTTTTCAACTCTGTATACTATTGCGCGTTCTCCTGACGCTTGGGTGGTGGATAATTTGTCTATGGTAGGAGGTGTGGCCCATTGGAATGTTCTCTTTACGCGCAATGCTCAGGATTGGGAGTTGGAGATGGTAATGTCCTTCTTTGATCAATTATACTCTACTCGGGTTCGGCATGGGGACGTTGACAGGGCGGTGTGGATTCTTTCCAAGAGGAGGAATTTTGAAGTGAAGACCTACTATAAAGCTTTAGCCTGTCATGAGGCGGTTTCTTTTCCTTGGAAGGGTATATGGCGTGTTAAAGCTCCGAAGCGGGTTGCGTTCTTTGTATGGACAACAGCTTTATGAAAGATTTTAACTCATGACAACCTTCGAAGGCGTGGCATTGTGGTGGTTGAGTGGTGTGTTATGTGTAAAAAGCATGGGGAATCCGTTGATCACCTTCTTTTCCATTGTGACGTGGCTCGGGTTGTTTGGAGTTTCTTTTATAGTTTGTTTGGGGTGGAGTGGGTTATGCCTAGTAGTGTCTTGGATTTATTAAGTGCTTGGGGAATTTTGCTGGGTCGTGGTCCTGTTCACCGTATTTGGAAGCAGGTTCCTCTTTGTGTTTTGTGGGGCTTGTGGCGTGAGAGAAATTCTAGGCTTTTTGAGGATGTGGAGGTTTAGGTTGGGGCTCTTTGTAGAAATGTGCTTAATATGTTATATCTTTGGGTGTCGGCGTATAGCGTGAGTAGTATGCCGTACGCTGATTTTTTACTTTCTTGTTCGTTTCGGTCCTCTAATTAGGGGCTCCTTTGTATACTTCCTGTGTACTAGGGTTGCGCCCCTCTGCGCTTCTTAATGAATTTTTACTTATCAAAAAAATTGTCACTCCTTTTGCAATGTCCCCCAAAGTTTAATTTATCTCAATTTAGTGTATTGAACTTTTACATTTTTGCAATATCCCCCTCCGTTAGGGCTTGGGGTTAAATCAAACGTTATGAGTAAAATGACTTTTATACCCCTCAAATTTTTATAAAATTTCAAATTTACCTTTATTTACAAATAAAAAATTTTATATATATATATATATATATATATATATATATATATTTTGATAGGTAATTAAAGTTTTATTGAGAAAAGAAGCGTAAGACGCTCTTAAGTACACGTGGTATACAAAGGAGAACCAAAGCTAGTCCGAAAACCCAACAAACAACCAAAACAACAAGAAAAGTAAACCCAAGGACCCGAGAAACAAACCACAAAAACCCCCAAGGCATACAACCCTACATCACATGGGTGTTGCCTTTCCTACGCCTAGAAGAAGTTTTAGAATCGCCATATTAATGGAGCTTTGCAGATTCAACAGCTCCTTTTTGCCCTTAGTTTTCTGACGCTTAATCATTTCATCCGTAATAGCCCTGATCCTCTCGCCATGCTCCTCAGACACCGTCCATGCAAACTCCTGGGACAACATCTCCCAAATCCCAGCAGCCTTCTTCCTGACATTTGACTCCCTACTCCGATGACAACTTATATATATATATATATATATATATATATATATATATATATATATATATATATATATATATATATATATATATATATATATATATATATATATATATATATATATATATATATATATATATATATAAAACAGAAAAAACTTGACCCACAATGGGTCATAGGTCACCATACCCATCGTGTGTCACGAGGTAACCCAACGGGTCATGAGGTAACCCACGGGTCACTTGGGACCTATCCAAATGTTTTTTATTTTTTATTTTTTTAGGGAAAACTTCACTTATAATTTCTGATCTTTCATCAGTTTTTCAAAAATGTACCAAAACTTTAAAAATTGTTAGTTTAGGGTATCCATATTTCAATTTTTTTTTTAATTTTTTATTTCAACCATTCGTTAGAATTTTTGGTTAAATCCTATCAAAATTTTCAAAATACCGGTATTTTTTTTCTTACATAATTTTTTTTTTCAAAGATTCAGGCATGAGTATTTTTGCAAATTTCGTTAAATTTTGATCAACACTTAAATTCTTACAAATTTTTTTTTTTCCCTAAAAAAAGGGAGAGGTGTTTGAGAATTTTAACAGGATTTAACAGAAAATCCTAATGGAGGATTGAGATTGAAATTTTTTGAAAGATGGATACTCTAAATTGACACTTTTTAAAGTTTGGGTACCTTTTTGCAAAAGTGATGAAAAATCAAGGTTATAAGTGAAGCTTTTCCTAATTTTAAGAAAAAATAGGACATTTTGGGAATTTCACATCCCTCTGTTAGGATTTAACCGAAAATGTTAACGGAGGGAGGATATTGCAAAAATATAAAAGTTTGATACACTTAATTGAGAGAAATTAAACTTTGGGGGGACATTGCAAAAGGGGTGACAATTTAGAGGGGTAAGTGAAGATTCCCCTTTGTCTTTTTTCCTTATTTCAGTGGGCGTGGCTAATAGGCTTGAAAATTCTAGAAGGATTTTTTATGGGGTGCATTTTTTTTTTTTTTGGGCTAATAGGCTTCATTTAGTGCATTGGTCAAGAATTTTTTATGGTTGAACAAACCAATGGGTCTATGTTAGTGCCAAAGGGAACAAATTAAGTGGAGTTGAGAGCAGTCGAGCTGGGGAGTTAGAAGAAAAGGTTGAGTACGTCGAGCGTTAATTGGCCAACTTAACTGTTTACTACCATCAAACACTCAATAAACCAAAGCCTTGTGGAGAGCGAAGGCGGGGTTGATTGGTTCGACGGTAGAGATCTACCGGAGCAAGGAGACAGACTTGGCATACAAGTAGTCCTGTTGACGGCAAGGAACAAGACTGCATTGAGTATTCCTCCATTAGCCCCGAGTTCGAAGATCGGTATGTTTGAAGAATTCGCGAAGGATGTTTTTGCAACAGAGGGAGCCGTTGAAGATTTTGGGCGTACAATTGGTTTTGCTGATGGTATGGAATTGAGTATTCCTCCTCTGGCTTTGAGTTTGAAGATCGATATGGTTGAACAAATCAATGGGTGTATGTCAAATAGTGCCGAAGGGAACAAATTAAGTGGAGTTGAGAGTAGTTGAGTTGGAGAGTTAGAAGGAAAAGGTTGTTTTTGCGTCTAGCCTAATTCGACCAACTCAGCTGTTTACTGCTGTCGAATACCCGGTAAATCGAAGACTTAGTGGTGAGGGAAGGCAAGGGTGATTTGGTTGACGATGGAGATCTACTGGAGCAATGAGACGGACTCGGCGAAGCCAAAGGACGCCGATGTAGCCCATGGGTGCATGGAAGGTCTTGTAGACGACATGACATTGAGTGTTGAGGTATTTGTGTTCAAAAGTGTTTTCTATTTCTGAATTCAAAAAGTAGTTTTGGTTATTGGGGTTGAAAACTTGTTCCTTGTTTTTTTTTTCATTACATAAGGTAGCTTACTTACTTGGTGCTTGCGGTAAGGATCTAATCAGAGTCAACTTGGATTTAAAAAAAAAAAAAAAACCTTTCTGGTAAATTATTTGGAAAGTGTCTTTGAAAACTGAAAAAGTGTTTGCATTAATGGTGAAAAACCATTTTTGGCATATACATCCAATCTTTTACAAGACCCCTTGGTAATGTGTTACCCTATTTTGACATTACATCCTTTATAAAGTTCTTCTGTGACCCTAATTTTGAACAATTCTGAGATTTGCTATGTTTGCTGCTATGTTTTGAAGTGGTTTCGGGGCTGAAAATCAACTTGTCTAAATTTGAGATTGTTCCTGTAGGTGAGGTAGGGGATGTTGAGGAGGGTGCGGTGTGGCGTCGCTGCGTATAAAGTATTTTTTTTTTGAGGTGGCTTATAAAGTATTTGGGTCTTCCTTTGGGTGCTAAGTATAAGGATTCTAATATTTTTTTTTTTGATAAGTAATAGCAATTTATTGAAAAGCGCTAAGGGGCGCAACCCTTATACACGGGAAGTATACAAGAGAGCCCTTAAACGGGTCGAACAGAAAGTAAATTTAAAAAATCTACAAAAGTAAAGACACTCAAACTATGATGTGGTGCTATCCAAGAATATAAAGTGTTGAGCAACCGCTTCCGTAGCTCCACCATAGGTGTCTCTACATCTTCAAATAGACGAGCATTCCGCTCCCTCCAAATACACCACAGCAAGCATAGAAGAGCTAACCGCCAAACCTCTTTCGCATGCCGACTCCCAATTGCCGCCCCCCAACTAATCAATAACTCCAACACCGATTGTGGCATAACCCACTCAACCCCAAATAAATTAAGAACGTAGCTCCAGAGGGCCCGGGCTACCTCACAATGAAGCAACAAGTGGAAGTGGTTTCTAGATTTTTTGAGATGTCGTATTCTCTTTAAGTAAAGGGTGAAGGAGAGGATAAAATTTGTTGGATTCCAACACAAAGGAAATCATTTGAAGTGAAGTCTTATTATGAGGTATTATATAGTCCTATACAGTTTTCTTTTCCTTGGAAGAGTATTTGGAAAGTTAAGGTTCCTCTGAGAGTGGTCTTCTTTGTGTGGTCGGCGACTTTAAGAAAAATTTTAACTTTGGATAATTTACGCCAGAAGAATATTATTGTGATAGAGTGGTGCTATATGTGTAAGTCTTGTGGAGAGTCCATTGATAATTTGTTCCTGCATTGCATGGTTGCTACAAAATTGTGGAATACAATCTTGCAGATGTTTGGTGTTGTGTGGGTAATGCCGACCGATGTTGGGGAGCTGGAGGTGGCAAAAGGGCAACCGGTTGTTGATGCCAATTTGGCGAATGGCTCCGTTGTGTTTGATTTGGTGTTTATGGAAGGAACGGAATGCACGTAGTTTTGAAGATTGTGAGACTGGTTTGATTAACTTGAAGAAGTTGGTGATACAAACTTTGTTTATGGGGAGAGTGAAGATACAGTCTATGTCTGAGTGTTCTTATTTTGATTTTCTAGATATGTGCTCTCTTTTTTCTTTGAATTAGGGGTTTCATGTATACTTTCTATGTACTTGGGTTGCGCCCCTTTGCACTTTTTGTGAAATATACTTTTACTTATCAAAAAAAGAAAAAAGAAAAAAAGAGAGAAGAGAATAAGGGGATTATTTAAAAAGATTTGCCCTAGCTACTCCGAACTATAGTGGCAGGGTAAGCCACCCTCAACAGTTGGGCATGGCCCAACCATGGTGGCTTGGTAACCTAGCCACCGCGGCTAGATTTTGCTTGGTTATCCAGCCACCGCTATTGGATGTGGTCGGACTACCTAGCCATTGCAAAGGTTGGATGGGAGCCCAGTCACCACGGTTGGGTCATGCTCAGTTGTGGTATTTGGGTAATCCAGCAATCGTAGCTTGACGTGCCCAACCATGGTGGCTTGGTACCCCGAGCACTGTGGCTGGGTAACTCAACCATTGCGGTTGAGTCATGCTCAGCTGCGGTGGTTGGGTCATGCCGAGCTGTGGTGGCTGGGCATGGCCTAGCCATGGTGGCTCAATAACCCAGCCACCACATCTGGGTGTGACTAAAGTTACCCAGCTACTGCGTTGGTTAGGTGAGAGGTCAGCCAACCTACTGCGGCTGGGCAAGCATTGAAAAAAAAAACATACTGCTTGGAAAAAAAACTTCTTAGAGGGAAAACACATCTAGGAGAAGAGCTAACAGAAAGAGACTGCTAGAACACTTCAAAAAAGAAGTTTTCGGGTTGTGTTTTCAAGAAATAAAAAGTAATCTAAAAAACATTACCTGACGTTCCTGTAGTTTTTTGATTTGTTTATCAATTATCATGAATAATTAAAATGAGCCATGCAATTTGCTTGGCTAAGTTGTTTGCATTGACCAGTTCTGTTTGGTGAACCTCTATATAGTTACATTATTGTCAGTACCCTAATATTTATCTTCTAATTGGTTTGTCCTGACTAGGTCTTATCTCAATATAGATGGCCTGAATCATTGGAGTCCGATTTCATTTATGGTAAGTTTATGTTTTATAATCTTAATTAATATGGGGTTTTATACAAATATTATTTTTTTCATTTTAATGTGGATATCAATTTAAATGACATTATTATTCTTCATTATCCATATAATTTTTTTAAGAAGCCTTAAACTATCCTTTTAAAGCACGATCACTAAAATCCTAATTTATGGCTGCTCCTTTGTGTTCATTTCATCTCTCTCTCTCTCTCTCTCTCTCTCTCTCTCTCTCCTTCCTAGGAAAAACGTAGCACTTGCATTGCCTTATCTCCAAGCCATAAAAATTCAAAAATAAAGAAAAAATCCCCTGACAAATTCAACGAAATCAAATCCCTATATTCCATCCCCAAATTCTTGAACGATCTTGCAAAACTTGAAGAAAATGTTGCAGATATCCAAGGTAGTTGATGAGGTCCTGTCTCTGAGACCCAATGGGGTTGGGGAAGAGAGTTTTGGAACTATGTTTACAGGGTGACGATATATAGGGACATGGAGAAGCTTCAAAGATTGGTGGAGTGCAAGGTTTGCTTGGTTTCAGTAATTTTTTTTCCCTTTTAATCGTATATGAATAATGAAGGGTAATAACGTCATTAGAAATTACAGTTATGTGCTAGAAATCATGTGCATGTCACACGATTAAATTTATAAA
Source organism: Alnus glutinosa (assembly GCF_958979055.1). Lineage (NCBI taxonomy): Eukaryota > Viridiplantae > Streptophyta > Magnoliopsida > Fagales > Betulaceae > Alnus > Alnus glutinosa. Next base: position 35,683,044 of record NC_084889.1, read on the forward strand.
AAAGTTTATTGGAAAATTCTAAGACAAGGATTGATTTATGTGTCTAAAGGTTAATTATTCTTACTGGAATTTTACGGACTAAATTGACATCCACATTTAAGTCCAATGGTGGTACTTGTAAAAGTTCCTAATATATATGCCAACATTTTAGGAAGATGTGACATTTCTAACTGTTTTTTCTTTGCACATGTTTGTTCTTAAGGTTCATCCTCAATTGGGTCAGTCAATCCACAATTTCTAGCTACATTCTCAACAGCTTCAGGAAAGCGATCATTGCAATCCTTTGAGTCCGAAGAGTCTGATCCAGAGGTCACATAATAGTTTTATGATTTGCTATAGATATGCTTGAACAATATAAGGATGTTTAACATTGGTTTGATCTGTTAACTTATGCTCTTGACAGTGGGGCTGCTGGAATGCTAGCCAAGAATTAAAAAGTCCATCCATTAGGATCATTTTCCCCACTATTGAAAGAGTTAAGAATGCATGCAATGGAATCTTGCCTTCAAAACGCATTCTTTGCTTCTCAGAGGTATGATAGCCTTTAATGATGTATTTGATATTTTTATATCCTCCTCGTAAGTAGGGTATTAAATGGGTTGGGGTTAAGTCATGGTTGGTAAATGAGCTGGTATGGCTGCAATTAGTGGCGTTGGCAGCTGCAAGATGGATGAGATCCTAGGAAAAGAGAGGCAAAGGTAGAGCATGGCTTGTACTTTCTCTCTCAAGTCTAATACACTCCCTTTTTACAACTGAATATACAATTTCACCCTTAAAAGCATGAATTAAAATTCACAAGATTCTTCCCCCTTATGTTTATGCATCTATACGCTAATGACCACCTTTTCTAAACCACAACTGTAAGTAGAATCAACTGTTCATTTGGTTGGGATATCTTTTGTTATTAATAATATGTAACATTTGCTACATTAGTATGTTACATGTAATTTGATATGTAAAATAAGAGTGACCATACAGCATGTGTTCTAGCATATACTCTACATGCATACTTTGATGATTTTTTCCAGCTAAAGATAAAACACCATTTCCAAACAATGTAATAAAGAAACTATCATTCATATTGTTTTCAAGTTTCTTAAGGTTGAAAAAGTAGTTATGGGTTCTGTTTTTATTTTTGTTCTTTTTTCTACCCCTTATAATTTGAAGAAAATTAAATTTTGTGCTTCTGTTTGAATGTTCAAATGTTCTTGAGAACTTTCAATTGAGGGTTAAATTTAGCTTTCAGAACATTGAAATTTGAAACTTTTGACCTGGAATGCAAAAAAGATGCAGACACCTCGTATATATTAGAATCTACTTTTTAAAGGAAGCATCTATTAAATGTATAAAATATGATTGATTATTATGATCTTCCTATTATTTTAGGTTTGTAAACATATGTGGAGATCGCATGACTGACAAATGTCTTGTTTTGTAATCAATCAGATATTTCATCTGAGTTTATTTATTTATTAATAATTTTCTACTCAGAGAACATGGCAGAGGTTGAGGACTGTAGACATACTTCATGACGCCATTCCTCATCCTTACAGTAGAGGAGGGCATCCAATGCATGTCAAGGTAAGAATATTTTCCTATTTTTAATTGAATTTTTCTTGTATGAATAATCTCATGAAGCCAGTCTCTTTATTCACCACAAAGTGATGTGATACAACGAACAAAGGCCAAGACGAGAGATATCCTAGAGGCTTTGTCCTGTCCTATTTGTTTTCAGGGTTAATTACACTTAACCCCTCTCAACTATTCTCACTTACACGTTGCCCCTACGGACTACCACCTATTACACTTGAGTACCAATCGGCAAATCCCCCTTCCGTTAACCAATATCGTAAGAAGGGATGGAATATTGATCATGTGCGATACACATGATTTTTTTGGACTTGAAATGAGGACTAAATTTACTTATATACTCTCAAAGTTAAAAAAATAATGAAAAAAAACCCCTGATTTTTTTTTAAATGCAAAACCTGCTTGGGAGTGGCCAAACCATTCCCGAAACATGTGCTTGGGGGTGGTTTGACGACCACCCCCTCTTCAAATTTTTTATTTTTATTTTTAAGTTTTTATTATTTTTATTATTTATTTATTTTTTTACTTGAGGGCATTTTTCGTGATTTCATAGAACAAGAGCACATGCATCATGCATGTGACGTGTACTTTTTTCCGTCCCTTTTTATCGATCTTGGTTAACTGAAGGGAGGTTTTTTTTTGCCAGCGATTGGTAGTTGAAGGAGGTTGAGTGTGACGTGGTATTTCATGAAGGCATCGTGTATGAGTGGTAGTTGAGGGGGGTTAAGTGTAATTACCCTTGTTTTTAATTTTTTTTGTTTGTTGTTGCTGTTGCATTATCATGAAAATTGATGCTTTGAATAGGTCATCTTGTATTTATATAGGATGTTTATTTTAGGAGTGTAACCTAAGAGCTTTTAGCATTATTCTGTAAATAAAGTTTGAATATTCTGAAGGGAAATTGTCCCATAAGGGCTTGAGTTTTACCCATGTGACAAATAAGAGCCCAAGTTTTTAATTTTGACAACTATAGAAGTTTTTCCCCTGTGCCAAATAAGTCATTTCGTTAAATTTTGTCCACCTCTTAACAGAAAATGTTCCATTTTGTCAACTTCTACATCAGACAAACTAAATTTTCACATGTGAATAAAAGGACATGTCATTTACTCCAATCCATGACATGCCAATAGTAGCTAAATTTAGCTAAGATTGCCCATTTTTCACCTCCAATAGATTAGCTAGAGGTGAGCTAAAATACATATGGTGCTACAGTGAGTAGCAACTTCTTGCTATTCATTGTAGCACAATGTCCAAATAAAAAATAGTTTCTCACCATCCCTCTCTTCCAAATGAAAGTATGAGAAATAGAATATAATTAAAAAAGAATGAGAAATAATATTTAAAAGCAAATAGAGAATAGAATAGAGAATCTATTGGAGTATGTATAGAAAAAACAGTAGCTAAAATAGAGAGTTACACTTTTTCTCTAATATTTTAGCTACTATTGCTGGAGATGCTCTTATATTCTCATCTCTGCGACACAAACATGTAAAGGCACGTCAATGCCACGTGGAAAAAACCTCTCTCTCTCTCTCTCTCTCTCTCACACACACACACACACACACAGAGTAGAAGAAAAATGCACCCGTGCCCTAACTCTCTTGTTTAACGGCCCCAGCTGACACTCCCTCTATTTCTCCCTCTCTCTCAATGCCTAATCTGCCTCACTCTCTCTCTCTCTCTCTCTCTCTCTCTCTCTCTCTCTGTGTGTGCGCTTAATATGGTGTATTTGGAGAGAATTCAATGCTAGAAACTTAGAAGATTGTGAGAGAACGGTGACAAACTTAAAAGCTTTTGTGTTCAAGTCTCTTTATAATTGCGTTGCTGCTTATAATTGTTCTTTTTTTTTTTTCTTGATATATGTACTTTTTCTTAATTGGGTGTTTCTCTTGTATATTTTCTGCGTACTTGGGTTACGTCTCTCTGCACTTCTTTATGAGATTGGATTGCTTATAAAAAAAAAAAAAAGCCCAAGCTTCTTGAGTCACAAGGGAAATCTGAATGCTTGCTCTTTTGTGTTGGGGGATGGTGGTCAAAATTGTTTTGAATGGAATAAGACCCATTCAGTTTTATTTGTCTAGTATTCTTTATGCTTTCTTGGGTTTGGGGAATGGTGGTCTAGGAAGGAAATTCATGCGTATTTGATAAAGCTTGGGTATGATGTAGATCCATTCTCAGCAAATGCGCTTGTTGACATGTATGCAAAAACAGGAGATATCAAAGGTGCAATTGCTGCTTTTAACAAAATTGCACAACCTGATATTGTTTCATGGACTGCTGTTATTGCAGCTTTCTTCATGAGTCCCATGATTGGGCTTTAAACTTGTTTGGGCAAATGAAAAGGTCAGAAGCATTTCCAAATATGCGTACTTTATTAAGGGTTCTTAAAGCTTGTGCTGGAATGGGGCTCAAGGAATGGGGCTCTAGGTTGATAAAGATGGATATAGAATCAGATTTTTTTGTGGATGTAGGACTGATAGATATGTATTCAAACTAAAGCCAGAAATCATTCTTGTAGCTGACACGGGAGATGTAGAAGGGTTGGCCCGTATTCTTGGTTATGGAGTATCTTCTTTACATGAAGTATTTGGGATTGCCATTGGGTGCTTCTGATAAGGTGAGTGATGGGTCAAAGGTATGTTTTTGGCATGATGTGTGGTGTGGGGATGTACCATTGAAGATATCTTATTCGGGTTTGTTCAATATTGCATGTAGCAAGGATGCGTGGGTGGCGGATAATATGCAATTACAAGAGGGGAATATACATTGGAATGTTATTTTTTCTAGACCGGTACAAGATTGGGAGCTGGATATGGTCTTCTCATTTTTTGAGATGTATTCATTCCGAGTAAAACAAGGAGATGTTGATAGAATATGTTGGAGTCATTCCAAAAGGAGCAGGTTTAAGTGAAGTCGTATTATCTAGTGTTAACTGGTACTAATGGACCCCCATTTCCTTGGAAGAAGAGTATATGGTGAGTTAAGACTCCTTTGTGCGTGGCGTTTTCTTTGTGGTTGGCGGTTTTAGGGATTTTTTGTCGATAAATAACTCGTTTCATTGATAAGCGGAGAGGGGCGCAACCCTAGTAGACATGATGTATACAAAGAGAGATCCCTTTAAATACTAGAAGAAGAACAAAAATCGACAAAATCAGAAGTTAGAAAAATGAGAAATATTATATGGCCCTGTCCAACTAAAACATGATTTAACCAAGATGTTCTTGAGCTCTTTCTTTGTCCTCTCACAATTTTCAAAACATCTTGCATTCTGCTTTCCATGTGCTCCACATTAAGCCCAATGGGAGTATCCTCCACACATCTGTTGGGGATTGAGCCATAAATCTCAATGTACAATTAACATTCAAGTTTGTAATAAATAAAAGTTGTTATTTACTAATTTATTTATTTGAGCATATGGCATATGATCTTTTGCATGCTTATTATGATTATGTATAAGCATGTGAAAGGTCATTTGATTACATTGCATATGATCTATGGTTTGAGTAACAGGGTTATCACACAAGATTTTAGTTCATAAACCTTGTAGTCTTAAACTTTGAATAGTTCGCAATCGGTAATGGAATTGGGCATTCCATTTGTGAAGACTGTTACACATCGAATCTTGATGATTTACCTTGATCAAGCGAAATTGGAGGCTTCAGGTTGATGTGTAGGTGTTATGCATGAAACGGACCATGGGAGTTGTTTTTTCACAAAATACTGCCAATGGGAAAGACTGTAACTCCCGAGGCTTTTTATGAAATTGATTTTAAATCCTGAGAGTATTGTGTACTCATATGTGAAGTGGAGATCACTTTGATGTATTTTTAAGGGAGACCTTTATTATGGTCAACATTCTCGGTATGTTAGGTGGTCACATGTAGCATTATGTGAAAGCTTTTCTCAGGAAGAAACTCAAATCTTTTATTTAAAGGATAAGAAATTTTTTCTTGAGATAGATTTTATTAATTAGATTATTCTCAGTCTTTGGCCAGAGCATTTTGGGAAGGAGTACCAAAATACTATGTACATGTGATAAGTCTTTCACAAGTACGAGAATAATAGATAAAATTAGTGACTCAAGGATAAAGATGCAAATAATTAAGTGGCAGTATCTTTGGCTTTAATTTTGTTACAGAAGATTTCATGGAGGAATAAAGAGTCAATATTGAGTATTTAAGGGATTAATTGATTTAATAAAAAATAAGTATAGAGTTCAATTACATTTTTTTAGTAGAATTGAATGCAATTAAACAAGATCATGATGACAGTTATAGAGATAAGTGGAGCGCATGCATATTAAGCTAATTTTATTTTTCCTTTTGGGTCCCTCATCAAAGTGATGTAATTTAACAAAGTCAAGCTTTCTTATTTATTGGGCTGTTTGTTTTATTTATTAAAATAGAGGGTAGAGAGAAATTGTGCAGAATATGCAAGAAAGAGACACTGATCTTGGGATGAAACCCAAGCTCAATACCAATGTGGTAGACGCATGGGCTAGGGAGCAATTCCATGGCCCCATACGTCAACTTTTGAGTGGAGTGGAGGCTAGGGTTTTCCAAGCCCTAGTCATCCATTATTACTAGTCCTACTAGGAGTAGTGATTCCACTACTACTTGTCCCACATTGGTAAGTTTTTCCACCTCTCCTAGTATTCGAAACTTATAAATAGATAAGCATGCAACTCTTGCAAAATAACTAATTGCAATAGTTTGTTAATTTTTATTAGGGTTAAATACCTTTTTACCTCCTGTGGTTTAACAACTTTATTTTTCCCCATCTAGGTTTTCTTTTGTATCGTAGATGGTACCTCCATCCAACTTCCATCCAAAAATTAACGGAAGTCCACGTCAATACCCTTTAAAATAGACACGTGTCCCTATGCCTCATTAAAAAAAAAAGAAGAAAAAAAAGAACTAGAAAACTAAAAAAATTAAATACATTTTAAAAAAAATAATAAAAAACTTTTTGAAAAGAAGAAGAGGGGTGGCTCCACCCCCATGGCCAGTCTGGGGGTTGTATCGGCCACCCCCTACGATCGGTCTGGGGTGGTCCCAAAGGCCAAACCCTAAGATGATTTTTTTTTTCCTGGCTTTGTGGGGTTGCCGAACCACCCTCGATGCCCGGCCACCCCCATATCAGTTGTTGGGAGTGGTTTCAGTTGAAACCGCCCCTAGACCAAGGCCACCCCCATTTTGCTATTTGGGGGTGGTTCGGCGACCCCTAAACCAGCCATAAGGGTGGCCCTGCCACGCCTTTTTTTTTTTTTTAATGTTTTTAATATTTTTAGTTTTCTAGTTTTTTAATTTTATTTTTAATTTTTTTAATGATACAAGGACACATATCTATTTTTTAACCCTTTTTACTAAGAACTGATATTCTTTAGTTAACTCTCGAGAATAAGTTTAAAGTGTTGAAAAGCATGTTGAGAGCCCATACTCTTAGTTATTGGTAAGAAGATCTTAAGGTTTTATAGTCCATGAGACTACACGTGTTCTTTGGAGGAGCAAGAATTTTTTTGCCCAAAAGTCAAGGAGTGGCCGTGATCTTCAAGTAAGTGTTCATGTTTCGCAGTTTAATTTTAAACATCATAGTTCTTTACGTGTTCTTCTCAAAGTGTGATCTTGGCATGAGAATTTTTTTATTTCATAGCACAAACATGTTTTTTGCAATCATATTCCCTACAAGTGGTATCAGAGCCACACTATACAGAAAACATGGTAACGAAAGTAGTTTATAGAAAACTGTGTTTTTCTGTTGCTGCTGTTCAAGAATTGGAGGATTGAGCCAAGGGTGGAGCGTAAAGCCAAGCCAAATGTTTCAATCAATGTCGTTAGCAAAGGAGAGAAGAAGTGACAACGAGGGCAACCATGGAAGAACAAGAATCTAATGATTGAGAGTCGTCAGTTCAAGACAGAGATCATTGTGGCAGAAGAGGAGATGGTGACGGTGAGTGAAAAAGGAGGGAGTGGTCGGCCTACCCCAAGAATCTAATGATCGAGAGTCGTTAGTTCAAGACAGAGATGGCTGTGGCGGAAGAGGAGATGGTGATGGTGAGTGAAAAAGGAGGGAGTGGTCAGCCACACAAGTAGGCCAACCACTCCCTTGAGGGTGATGAAGTGGTCCTCAAGGGTGGCCGACCACCTTAAGGGGTGCTTTGAACACTAATTAATTTATTTTGCTTTTTTTTTTTTTTTTTTTTCATTATTTTATTTCTGACATGGCTCATTCCAAGCAGTACATTTTGAATGAACGCCCGGATCCTTTGAATTGCAGTCCCTTGCAATTCCAATAAATTGCTGGAGCCCTCAATTTGCTTGTGCGGCTCTGACTTCATCACTCACACTTTCCGATGTCATAATATTGCCATTCTTCTTTATTTTGTCCTCATATTTAATTTACAACATCAAATCAGATGCTTATAAGCAGTCAGTCTCTGCTTAAGATTATGCAATGGTTTGATTAATGTGTAAATGATGAAGAATAACAAAGCACCTGCATGTCAGACACTGCTGCCAGTACAATGACATGAAGTGCGGAAAGAATTCATCTTTTTCAGCCGATTATTTGTCCGGTTGTAACTGCAAGCTGTATTTTTAACTTGAACTTTTGCATTTTATTTTATGTCCAAGTGTTGTATCTGTTCCCAATATTGTGGTCATCCTTGTTGAAATCAGTCAATGCTCAGACACGTGTATATAAAACCCGCAAGATAATGTCGTTGTATGCAGGTAGCGCGGAGACGTTTCCAGTCTAAGATGGATTCACCTTCCTTTGGTTGGGTTTATTGTGGGTCACATAATTTCAGTGCAGCTGCCTGGGGACGACCAATTTCCAATCCATTTGGTTGTCAGGGTAATGGATTTGAGAAAGGGAACTCTCCGTTGGGTAGGAGGCTTCACATATGCAACTACGAACTTGGGATCATATTCATCTTTCCCCCAACAGAGACAAAGGGTAGCACTGACAAAAATTGTTCAAGCTTGGATGATGTTGTTTTGCCTTTTGTTGTGCCTGCTCCAAAATATGGGCCTAAAGATAGGCCAGCAACAGGGCAGGCTATGAGGGAGGCGTTAGCTGAACTTACTGAGCAAGAGAGACAAAAATATGTAGAAATAGCTGCTACAGAAGAGATGATGGAAGAGATTCCAGATGAAGAAGAGGAAGCAATTGAGGCAACCAATTATATTGCAGAGGAGAAGGAAGAGGAGAAGGCTTATGCGGAGATGTTGTGGAGCCAGGTTGACTCTTCACAGACTTCTTGAACACCTATCAGGAAGGAAGGGTTTGACTCTTCACCTAAGTGTCAGTGACGTATGCTCTATAGTTGGGTGATAGTGATAGGGATAAGATTGTGATTTGATAGGTTTAATATTAGGATTAGATTATTTAATATTAGGATTTAGGATTAGAGTTTATTTGAATTTGAATATTAGAACTTCATGTGTTATCACTTTAGGCTTTATCTACTTGTATTTCTATTTAAAGAATATTTGTTTATTAATGAGATTGGAGAATGAATGAGTGAAATTGTGGTCTTCTCCAACGCTGAGTGGAGTATTGTGGTGCTCTTCTATCTTAAGTGAAGAATTGTGGTTTCTCTTACTCAAAATGAGCTATCAAATCTCATCTCATGTAACTTCTCATCGGAGTACCTATCATTGGGTGTATATATCCTCTGGATATTGGGCTTTTGTGAATTGTATATATCTTTTCGATATTAGTTATGGAGCATTGTATATATGTCCAAAACAATGAATCCTACACTTCCGTTTAGATTATAGTTTTTAGCCTTTTTATTTATTTAATTGTAGAAAAAAGATTTCTTTTCTATAGCATGTTTGCATTCTCTAAGAGAATATATTTTTAGCATAATTACTTTTTAGATAACGATTTTCAAAAATCTCATCTTTTAGATAAAATTACTTTTCTGTTAGAAAATAAAGCCAACATCTGGGTAAAGAGGAGTTTTACGCTAAGAAAAAAAAGTTAAACTTCTCTTTTACCCAGATGTTATATATATATATATATATATATATATATATATATATATATATATATATATATATATATATATATATATATATATATATATATATATATTATGGATTTTATTAAGGAAAAAATATAAAAAAGCCTCCTCAACTTATAATCGATTTTAAAATAGTCACATGAATTAATTCAAGTTTGTGAAAATGACCTATCAAACTACCAAGGTGTGCTAAAAATGTCATTTTTTATTTATTTATTTATTTATGAATAAGTAATCAATATTATTAACAACTAAGAACCAGAGTTACAAACAACAAACCAACAAGAAACAAACAGAACAACAAACACAGCAGAAAACTACTGCAGAACCAAAACAACCAAAAGTCTTACAACTAGGATTATACAAGAATAGAGACATCTACATTCCAGAAATGACAAAATTTAACATTCTCTCTATTTTTCTTAAACTTTTCTCTTTCAGAAATTCTTGATCTAACTTCCCAAAAAATCTGCTTGAGTATTTGCTCTTCAGATTTAGGAGCATTTTGATACTTAATAGCATTCCTGGCTTTCTAGATATTATAGACAACAGAGCTCAATACCAAACGACAAAGAACTCCTGCCATCGTCTTCTTCTTCCAAGTTCTACAACCGTCATTCAACACCCTCTGCCAATCAAGAGAAGGAGCCAAGTCATTACACCTTTGCATACAATTTTCCATATACGAGCACTGAAGCTACACATGAAAAAAATATGATCTCGGGTCTCAACACCATTCCTGCAGAACACACATTGTGCATCACCTTGAAAACCCCAAGCCAACAGCCGATCACCCGTACTTAATCTATTCTGTACAGCCAGCCACATGATAAAAGCATGTTTTGGAATTGCAAAAGGGAACCAAACAACATGCCACCAATCAACCTCATATTTCTTATCCCTCAAAAAATCCCAAGTGTCAGCACTTACATAGGAACCCTTACGAGCAATCGTCCATATCGGTTTATCAACAGAACCAAGCTGAACTTCAGGAAGACGACTCTGTATATCAACAAGCTCCTCTGACCGAGCAGGCTTCCAACACCAAATGCCATTACTTAAAACAGAATCAAGTCTAGAATCCAACCGACTATGAGCATCATAGATAACACGGGAGCCAAACCTCTCATACAACACTCCAAGAGGATACTAGTTGTCCTGCCAAAGATGAATCATCTTTCCATCACCTACTTCAAATTTAATAAAATTCTTAGCAATACCCCTAAGTTTAAGAATCTTTCTCCAACACCAAGAGCAACTTTGGGGAATGCTCACACTCCAAAAACTCCTCCCTTTCAGCATATAAGCTTGAATCCAAGCAACCCAAATAGATCCTGCACAAGCAAATAACGTCCAGACATGTCTCAACATGGAGGATATGTTCCAAACTTCCAAATTCTTCAGACCTAACCCACCCTTTTTCTTCGGATAACAAACTTCACTCCATGCAACTTTGGCCTTTGCAGAAGTACTATCCTTTCCATTCCACAGAAATCTATTAAATTTCTGGTTTATTTCCTTGATTACTTGCTTTGGGAGAATGAAAATCCCAGTCCAAAAGACTTGAATACTGTACAGAATAGAAGATAACAATTGCAACCTTCCTGCAAAAGAAAGGTTCTTTGAAGTCCAAGAACCTATGCGATTAGTAATTTTATCTATCAACAGCTTACAATCTGCAGCAGAAAGCTTAGTAGAAATCAAAGGGACCCCTAAATATCTGACAGGTAAATGCCCTTCTTGCATCTGTAATCTGTCCAGCAAGGAGATTTTCATTCTAGAGGATAAACCCGAACAAAAAAAAGAACTTTTAGACGGGTTGGCTCTAAGCCCAGACAACTTCTCAAACTCCACAAGAGCTTCTTGAATGATAGAGATAGAAGGCAAATTTGCATCAGAAAAAATAAGAAGATCATCGGCAAAGCAAAGGTGGGTAAGTTTCAACTTTGAACAACGAAAATGATACTTAAACCCAGTCCCTTCTTTAGTGTATTCACCCAAAATCCTAGTAAACACCTCCATGGCAATGACAAACAAATAAGGGGAAATAGGATCCCCTTGTCTCAAACCTTTAGCACCCTTAAAATAGCCAGTAAGAGAACCATTAAGAGAAATTGAAAATCTGGGAGAAGAAATACAAACTTTGATCCAGTTAATAAATCTCTCTGGAAATCCAAAACATGCAAGGCAATGGATTATGAAATCCCAATTCACTGAATCATAGGCTTTCATCAAGTCTATTTTCATTGTGCATCTAGGTTTACCGCCCTTCTTATGATAGTCTCTAACAATTTCTTGAGCCAAAAGAACATTCTCTGAAATATTTCGGCCAGGGATAAAGGCTGACTGATTTCGGCTAATCAGAGAATCAAGAACCAGAAGCACTATTATTCTCTTCTTCCGATAATACTATTATTCTCTTAAAAACTAAAATAAAAAAATTAATAAAAAATATTTTTTTTTTCAAAAAGAAATCTAAAAATTTAAAGAAGAAGTTTTTAATTTCCTTAAATTTTTAATTAAAAAAAAAGAAGAAAAAAACAAGTGGCGGCTCCACAGCACTTATGGAGAGGCTTGTAAGAGAGGAAATCAAGCCTAAAACTTATGGCTGAGTTTGGCAACCATTTGCTCTCCCCGCCCCACCACACCCCCCCCCTTCTTTTTTTTTTTTTTTTTTTTTTTTTTTTTTTTCACTTTTTATAATACATCAATCATTTTTTTTTTTACTACTTATTCAAATAAAAAAATTTACTACAAAACAAATTTTTTTTACTTTTCTGTAAAAGAATTTCAAAACTTTTTTGTAATTTCTCCCTAATATATCCACCATATGGTGATTTGGTGCCCAATGAACAAAAGTTGATAGATGACCCCCTCAACTAGTCAACTTGTGGCAATACATACCATCCGTTCACTTAGAGCATTACTAGCAGCTTCCCTACATGGGTTCCCTTCCCTACATTTTAGGAAAAATTTTAAAAAAGTCAAAAAAACAATCCTACAGCAGCTTCCCTTCCCTTATATGTTCCCTGGGATTGCTACAGTACTTCCCAATGCATTGGGAAGCACTGTAGCAATCCCAAGCATTTGTTTATTCATAAAAAAAAAAACCTCTCTCCTCTTGCCCACGATCTGTTCTTCCTCTCTCTCTGCAAATCCCAAGCATCTGTTCTTCCTCTCTCTCTCTCTGCACATCACCGCTCCTCTCTCTTCGATCGCCATCTCTGCTCCTCTTTATCTTGTGCCTCTATCCATTCCGACAGCTTGGGCACCACCACCGGCTTCACCTCCTTGTCACCACTTCGATCCCACGATCTCCTCCACACCAATACGACCAACAGCCCGATAACCACAGCCAACGACGTCGTCGCAATCACCACCGCCGAGTGTGACACTGACCCACCAAACGATATCCCCTGCGCCGATTCCAGCGTTCGTCCGAATCTCCCATTGTATCCATCGTATCCAGTCCGATCTTTTCCCCTTGACCCTCATCATCAATTTATCATTGCCTCGCATCCTTCGCTCCCACTCGATCTTCCCCCTTCGCCCCCTTCACCACGCCAATTTCCTCTCCAGTCTCTCCACACCAACCACCAAAATGACGAAACTGCCCTTCTGCTTCCTCCTCCTCTCCCATAACTCCACTGAGATCAAAAACCTGGCCATCACCTCCGACACCCGCCCCATGATCCTTTTCGAGAAATTCGGGTTCACCCACACCGGCCACGTGACGATCTCCGTCTCCTCCGTCTCGGTGTCCTCCTCGCTCTCCATTCTGCAGCTTGCGTGACGGAAGGGATGGCGGCATTGTGTGTGATGGAGAAGACGAGAGAACGAGAGAGAAGAAAAAGAAATGAATAAAAAAACAAAATAAAAAAGTAACAATTAATATTTTAATGATATAGGGAATGGTAAAGAGAAGCTGCTGTGGAGTATTTTTTCATAGGGAAGCAAAAAGTAATTTTGTTCCCTACATGTAGGGAAAATAGATGGGAAAGGAAGGGAAGCTGCTAAGAATGCTCTTACCGGTCAGTTTGGAAGGAAAGTTGCACGTGACCATTTAAACAAAGATCATTCCAAAATTGCCCACCTATTAAACGCATTGTTTCAGTAGTCGTTCACATGCATATAGTTTGGATGGAAATGTATCGTTTTGAGAAGTCGTCTTCTTCCCTCTTCTAACCTAAAACTCTGAACACTGAAACAAACTAAAATATAGAGAGAGAATTGTTTGGGAGGCCGCCGCTTGCTTTTTGGCACCTCTATGCATGTGTTGCTACAAAGCTCAGCGGCGGCTCATCCTTTCACACTAAATTGCAGTCTGCATCATCAAATCATCTTGTGGATCAATGTTGTCAAGCAATGCTCCACCAACCTCTTCTCCGGCGAATGGAACCTCTGCGACTATGTTTTGGAATTTTTGGGCCAACGTGGAATTCAATGCCATGAAGAAAACATGAAGCAAGGGGTCTATGTTTCGGTTGCGTAGAACAGGGTTGAACAGAGGACTATTAATAGGTAGAGAAAAGCAACATTACTGGTGAGCCAGCCTTCATACCATTGAGAAAGGTCATCTCTAAGAAAACTTAATGGCTTTCAACTTGCTCCAAGCACTGATATCAGAGCACCAGACTTCTGAGCAACAAAAACTTATTGGCTATCAATATGCCAATTGATGCTAACCCCACAGTTATCCGGACAAGGCAATGGGTTTGGTATAGGAAAGTGTTTGAGTTTTGCCTAGGCTTTTGCTTTCTGTGTTCTGTTTACAAAAGGCATGAGAAGCGCTTCCGGAGGGAGAAGCATTGCGCGAGCATTCTGATTGCAGGTATCTGACTCTTCACAACTGCAGGCGCACGGGTTGCAGGGAATGACACTGGATTAAGAACACCATTGATACTCCATTTCTGTGGTGGATTGAGAGCAGTTCGGTTCGTGTCAGGTGAAAGCTTATACACTTGTAATTGGAAAATTGACCTTGCTTTGCTCTCATCCATTACTTTTGGCAAGATGGTGCCGTTTTTGCAGCAATATGGTAATTTCCTAACTTTTGTGTCATTAGCTAGATAGGGAGGGAGGTCAGCAATGACGGGCTTTTTGTCATAGTTCATAACCTGAGAGAAGTCTAAGTCTGTATAGTATTGAGCGGCGCGGCTGTAGATGTAGGCGGAGCAGTCCTTTCTGTGAGTGTAGGTGGTCATGGACGTGTTTGCATGAGGTGGACATGTGGTAAGTCGTCTGTTGTGTTGTAGTAGCCGTTGGGCGGCTGTATAATCCTTGGTTTGCATACTCATGGAATGGAATATAGTGTGTGACGACCCTTTTTTATTTATTTTTAAATATAAATGTAAAATGAGTCATCGTAGTGGCACGACTACGTGTTATTCAACCAACAATATGGCACATGCCCTATAACATGCATATGATATACAGAGTTACATCTACAGCGAAATACATCATAATACCATCAAACATAGCGGAAAAACATAACTATAAATAAATATGTTGTCCATATAAAAGTGAGCCATAACACAAGTCTAACTGTTTAAGGCTTAACAACATATAACTATTACAAAAGAATGACTTCTACAAAAGAATACATGATACATACGTGACAAGCTATATACAAAAGTACTCAAAATAAGGACACCATAGTCCATCCCACTTCGACTGTCGCTACGGGCTTCAATCGTAGTAACCCAAATAAAACGCTACCGAATCATCATCCGCATCAGGAGTAACTACAATTATAGGGATATCATCTACACGGTTGTAGTGGTATCCACATCCGCATAGGTGAATGAATGAGTCCACCGTCTCAGTATAAAACATACTAAGACCTCAGTGATATTAAACTAATTGAGTTTTCACAAAGAACCAACCTTTATTTTATTTTTAGTCATGTGAGCACTATATCAATCACAATTTACCAATAGCTAATACAGTAAACACTGACAATCCAGAAAACATTCAAAACATACTATATAGCTATGAACATATGTAGAAGTTCTAGTCATCCCTTCTTGGAAGTTTCTACATATGGACCCCTTTATAATAATACTTTTGAATGGTGGCTCAGACATATGTGCACAAGATCACTTCATCACAGATATCACTCTACACATAAGTCTTAAGCAATAAAACATGGCATCTTACTCTTCCATACTAGGTTATCATCCATCAACATAATACTCGCAACACCATCTCTAATCGTATTTCAGTTCCATGCCTTGAATGTCAATAGATCATGTGAGCACTAGAGTAAAACTCTATTATGCTAACACATCTTTCCTGAAGAACAGTAACAGTCAACTTTTTTACTCATAAACACGCCATTACTCGCACCTGGGCAATCATGAGTCCTTGTACATTCAAGTTCAATGTTTCTTAAACACATGCAATCATCTGATAGAAATATACATAAGCTCTTTTCATTTAAGACACTTATGCATACCAATACGTCTAGTAAAACTACTCATAGCATAAAAATATCACACTCATAAAACAATGCTATATATGCTATGCATGAAACTGGGTCTACTGGGGCTTAGGTCCCCCACGATGCTGATAACTGCGGTTTAACTGTGTTTACTGCTGTTTATTGTGTTCTGTTACTGTTGTATTGCTGCTGTATGTATGCTCTATACTACATGCTCTATGCTCTGTGCTTGACCAGTATATGTTTCACTACTGTATCATGCTATAAAATCATGCAGTTGCTAAATTATGTTCTCTTAAAACTAAACAAATCCAACATTTCATCAAACACTTTGAAATCATTAAAATCATAGTTTCTTCATAAAACATAAACAGTTTCAACATGACATGTTCTCAAACAATTTGCATAATTTAAATCCCAACCGCAACGCACACTCAAGCACTTTAAATCAATTCAACACACTTCACTCATGCATCAGTTCTTAAACATCATAGATATAATTGAACATAATCAAACTCTTCAAATTATCCAAAACATATATTTCATCATATGGTCGGTTCGGATTCATAAAACAATATACATTTTACAAATTTATAATATATATAAAAATATATTTTCTCAGTGAGTAGAATACTCACCTCAGATTGCTGGTACTCCCAATTCCAAACAACTCTAAGCTCAACCATAAAGTGCCGCTAAAAATATAATACATTGCATTATTTAGTATTCTAACCAAATAATCACACTAGGTAGCATTTTGAATCGCTCAAAAGTCACATTGCTAATTTACCCGTAAAACCCTAAAATTCCTAAATATGTATCCATAATTTCTAATCACTTTAATAACTACAATATTGCTAACCTATAAGCATTACTTAGGGTTAATCACAATAAAATAACACTTTAACAAAATACCCAAAAACTAGGGTCTATGAAAAACTTACCAAAAATTCGTCACGCCAAGACCAAATGCTCAGGAAGCTCCTAGCAACTCCAAACCACACAAAGTCTAGAGAAAATACCAAGTTAAACTCATTTATAAAAGATTTATAAAAAATCTCCAAAAATGAGAGTTTGGCAATTTACCTCAAAAAGTTCGGTCAAAACATAGATCGGGTTTCGAGGATTACGTTATCAAAGTCGGATCTAAGATTGGACGGCTGGATTTCAAGATATCACGGTTTTTAGGTGAAAAACCGTATAGAAATAAGAGAGAAATTCGGAGTTGCGGAGAACAAAAGGGCGTTTTGCCCTCTTTAAAACGGACCCCGTCCGGACGGGCATTACAAGCCATCTGGACACGCGAAAAAGGAGGCGACGGCCTCACGCATGACAGGCACCGTCTGGACGGGCATTGTCTCCCGTCCGGACGCCCGTCCACTTGCGGACGTGCGCCCATGAAGGGCCGTCTGGACGCCCACAATATAGTGTCCGGACGCGCCATGTATGTTTATACATTTTTGCATTATTTTCTCATTTATTCCATTTCCAATTCCTTTTCTCATATTTTCCTCTTAAATAACTTATTTCTTTGGACCATAAATTATTCTTTGCGTGTCCTATTGTATTTTCCAGTCGTCAAATTAATTTTTGTCATTTATCCATTAAATTTTATTCTTAAAATGGTAGATAATATTTGGGACATCACATAATGCAATGGGTATCTCCAAAAAGTCTTAGGAAGATCGTCCGGTAGCCGGAAGAAATCTCCACCCAGTATCATCACACCTTGTATTCTGGCACCGGTGATGATACCCATGAGAAAATCTGGCGCTATACTCGCGACGATCATCATTAGGCTTTCGACCAAGATAATGCATGCAAAGAGTAGCTGTGCGAAGTAGGCAAAGTGTTGGAAATTCTTTTGAACAAGGTAATAAGCTATTGCTCCAGGAACTAAGGAGATGATAAGCAAGTAAGGAATAGAAGATAATGTGTTTCCGACCACATACGCTTGGGGAGATAAGGCAAGAGTAGTGCCTGGCGGTGGCGCTTGGGGAGCTTGAGAGTGAAGCTTCGCTTCTCTTCCAAAGAATCTTGGACTGTCTCGACGTGGTGCGTCTAGGAGAGTGCATAGCCTGAGAAGGTGTTGTGGACTGTGTGGTTGGGCACGACGGTGAAGGAAATGCGGTTGGGACTTGGAGCGAGAGAGGATGAGGCTGCAATACGTGGAGGCGGAGGGGTTGACTCGGCTTTGTTGGTCTAATCTCCTTGGCACACACGTTTAATTTTACAGGGGCAATTTTGGAACGATTTTTGTTTAAAATGGTCGCGTCAATGAACGTGACCAACTTTCCATCCAAATTGATGGGTAAGTGGATGGATGGTATGTATTGCCACAAGTTGGCTAGTTTGGGGGGGTCATCTACCAACTTTTGTACATTGGGCGCCAAATCGCCATATGGTGGATATATGAGGGGGGTAAAGTGTAATTTTTCCTTATTACTTTATATCATGTCAATCACTTTTTACTACTATATCTACCGTTTGGTTGGGAGATGTGCGAAGAATATGGTGTGGCGTGAGATCCATGTGCAATGGGAAATGGATGTGAGCGACACAGAGATGGAGGAGGTGAAATTAGAGTAGGAGGGCCATGACCTTTCTCTCCCTCGTCATTTTGAATATATAGTTAAAATATTTATATATTTATAGTCAAGTATTTATATATAGTTAAAAATATTTCTATGTTTATAGTTATAATTTTTTAAAAATATTTATTTATAGTCAAATATATATTTTTTCGGTCTAAAAATTAGGCTTGGTTCCTATCAAAATTTGTTAGTTTGTAATTGGCCACATTCTGTTGGACAAAATCACTTTTTTGTAAAGATGCTTTTTAACAGAGATTCCGCTATTCAGAAGTGCTTCCAGAAGATTCTGCACAGTTTGCAAGTCAGAAAATTCGGTTTCCTGCGAGCCGTCCAGACAACGTGTCATACCGTCTGGACGCACATTAGACTAAAGCATCATCCGTCTGGACGACGTGGATTCTCGTCCGGACCTTCCCTTGTGTCGAGAAGCTTCGAACTATTCCAGCTTGCATCCGTCCGGACGATTCAGCAGCCCGTCCGGAAGACACTCAGTGCTCGACAAAGCTTCAGAATTTCTTTCCAAAACACAGATATGAGAAGATCGTTGCAACTGTCCAGACGACATGGATTCCCGTTCGGACGCGCTCATCCATAAGGCAAGTATCGCAATTCAAATCCAAACGTCCGGACGCGCGAGCATCAGATATGGAAATTGCGTGCATCAGATCAGCAGTTCGGACGACCATCCTCCCGGTCCGGACGCGCGAAGCCTCTTCATGAAAGTTACTTGCAGCGAACGTTGGACCGTCCGGACGACAGGGCAACACCGTTCGGATGCGGCTCTCAAACAGGAAGGAATTTCAGCGAAATTCTCGGACAATTGACCGCACAGTTGTCCGTCCGGGCGGCCCATGACTACCATCCGGATGGCCCCCAGTTTTATCAAGCCAGACGCTCATTTGAACTGCAAGAATTCGGTATTGAATTCCATTAGTACTTAGAGAGCTATATTGTGAGTTTATTGAGCTGAGTTGATCTCTCTGAAGTCGTTGCTGCGCTTAATCTGAAGTCTATCTTAGGGGTTGGCCCTAAGGTAAATGATTCCATTGAAGACCCCTTCAGGTAGGAGACTTGGTTGGGAGGCGTTTGTGTTGGGTTACACGTTAGAGAGCAAGGTACGACCACTGCATCAGGGGTATGTGAGTGTTACTACTTTGTATCAAGTCTTGTCTTCTGAATAGTGGATATCCTGGGTTTGGCTGCCCCGAAGTGGTTTTTCTCATCTTGAGTTTCCACTTCGTTAACAAAAATCTTGTGTTATTTTATTTCTGCATTATTTTGTTAACACATTGTGCACACACACACACTTGCTTTTTATTAGAAGTCAATTTTCATTTTTCAAAATTAGACTTGACCACTCATTCATACTTTGAACTCTCCTGATAAGAGATACTGGTTCTGTCCTTGCATATATCTACCACTTTGGGCAATGCATGCGGAGAAAAAGGAGATAAGGTAGAGAAGAGGTCGACAGGGACGTGGGCGGAGATGGTGGGAGTAGAGTTGTGAAGCCTCATAAGGTTAGTTTGATATTGGTGGATATGTTATTCACATTCAGTGCTGAGTAGGGTTGGCAATTTTTGACACGACTAACGAATCTGACACGAACACGACACAAAGTTATAGAGTTTGGGTTTAGGTTAAACGGGTTCGTGTCATAAACGGGTCACACATTTATGACATGTTTATAAACGAGTCATGTCTGGTCAACTCGTTTATTTATATTAAAAAAAAAGGGTTAAACACCTTTTTAGTCCCTGAGTTTTGAAAACTTTATTTTTTAGTCCCTGAGTTTCAATTTGCATCACAGATGATACCTCAGTTTTGGAAAATGACTGAATTAGTACCTCGGTTAACTTTTCCATTCAAAAACTAATGGCCCACCACGTCAATGACACTTAGCACCACTAGAAAGTTGACACTTGTCCAGTCAGACACGTCAGCATCCACTTAATTTCCAAATCATCCAAATACCTCCACATTACACACCCACGTCATTTATTTATTTTGAGGGAAAATATTTTCTGCAATTTAAGAAACTTAAAACTGAAACTGAAATATTCAAATATTTCAAACAAAAAATTGAAAGTAGAAGAGAATCATCGTTCATTTCAAAAAGGAATAAAAAAGAAATTGCTGAAGAGAAGAAGAATCCTAATCCCTAAACTCCCTCCCGAACTCGCTCCCATTGACTCCACAGAATTGGCCAACTCCCTCCCGAACTCTCTCCCATCGACTCCATAGAATTGGTCGGCTGGTGCTCCGTAGCTTGCGGTCTTCTCGTTGATTTCACACCCGGACGTAGAAGAAAGGGGATTTCGCTCATCAAAAGCGGCTCATTTCGAGGTATTTTGCCCATTTTTGTATTTTAGAGGACTTGTTAGAAGTTTGTTTTGTGCTATATATATGGGTTGTGTATTGTGATTGTCGGTTGAATCTTTGTTTTGGTTTTTGGAACAAATGCTTGTCGATTGTTGGGCAAAGTGATGAGGTTATAAAATTCGAAACTTTCGGTTGTTGTGGGTGGAAAAAGGTTGGGTAGGGCCTGACCATCATCGCTCGTTTTTGTCTTTTGTTGGGTAAAGAAAACCAACAACTAGTTTGGTTGGGCTGTTGTCCAGCACATTGCATTTTGAAATGTATTACTTTATTGCATGTCTTTGTCTTTATCTGTTTACTGTGTTTGTGGTTGCACATCCAGAGAGAGGGTCCCAACTGGGCAAAATGGAACAATAAAGTACAAAAAGCACTATTATTGGATTAGTTTCACCCTGCAACTAAGTGTCAAGACATGATAAATGATCTAATCCATAAAATGTTCATCAACTGTGCACATCAAAACATGCTCAACTTGGTAAAAACTAGAGATACACATTAATAGAACATTAAACCGGAAAAGATTACACAACCTGTAATAATTACATTATTGCACATATTTTGGTCCACAGATTTGCCAACACATGAAACACTTAAGCATAATTTATGGGGAATATTAGAGCAGTAGAACTATCATCAATACAAGTCAAGATGTCCCTAAAATTTTGTGAGATTGTTAGAGTCATAACCCTGTACCCTGTGTGCAAGAAAGATTAGCCATGGTTGTCTCTGCTTGTTGACTGATGCTAGGCAGTTCTCAATGAACTTGTTATTAACAACGAACCATCCTTAAAAAGCCAAAAGTATAAATGAGCATAATCCTTTACATAGTTCTAGTTACTATATTCTGAAATTAAAATATAATTTTGAAAGTTGTAGAGATTAAGGGAGGCGCATTACATAGTATGTCAGACAACTTGCTTTATCTATTCACATAGCTAATGATACCCAAAAAAATGCTACATATAACTACTGCAACAATTTGCATACATCAGATGGTATTGGTGTCCCTTGTCATTACAATTGGGGGGATGGTTTTAAACTGTTAATATTTTATATGCAGATGTAGTCTTCCAATTTAATTTTACATACTTTCTTTGCCCATCTCTTTGGTAGTTAATTTTATAGTTGTTATTGCTAGAGTTTGATATTCTTTTTTGTTTAATTCACAGGGTGCAGAATATGTCAGATCCAACATTTGAGCTACTTGTTTACCATCATGGGTCACTATCTGGACACAGGATGGCCTATCTTGGTGGAGACATTTTGACAATTGCCGGTATAGATACATCCCAATTCAACTTGGGAGATTTGACCAACATTTTGGAGTGCTACCTGGAATATGAATACAACAACATACCCAAAATGTATTACAAGTTTGATGATGAGACCAATGAGCAGATACATGATCTTACCAAAGATGGTGATTTCATTACTCTGAAAAAAGGGCTATTGAATAGTGGTAGGAAGAAGCTGCACGTTTTTATGGATTATGAAGAACCTGTTCCTATTGAAGTGGTAGATTCTGTTTTGCTTTTGACCCAGTCTCCAACAGAAGTTGAGATAAACTATACGGAGGAGAATTTGTCATAGGAGCCACCCCAGAACCTTAACAGCAAGCAGTGAAGCAGCCACACCAGCAACCAAGGAAACAGCAACCCGAGAGGCCAAGGAAACAGAGGGATGAGCCGTCAAGGAAACAGAGGGATGCGGAGGAGGAGTAGGACATTGAGTTGATAGACGGCGAGGAGGAGGACATGTTTGTAGAGAAGAAAATGATGTCCTACGTGAGCCCAAGGATGATATAAATACATGGTTTCAGACTTGGGATAGAGATTCCAAAGCGGACAGGAGTCGATGTAGCAAATGACCTGGACATGGATTCATATGACAGTGAGTACTTCGACAGTCTAGACAGTGGCGAAGAAGACAGTGAAGGGTCAACTGTAAAGCGTAAGAAAAGATATCTCGAGTGGAAGAAAAGGCAAGACTGGAGTCAGAAAGTGAAGTTGAGTGTAGGGTTGAGGTTTACGAACCTGAAAGAATTTAAGGAAGCATTGCAATTATTCGCAGTGCAAAATAACTTCGATTACAAGTATGTGCACAACGACAAAAAACGGGTAACCGCCCACTGCAAATCGTTATATCACTAAAAAATACATGCTTCCTGGACTCCGTGTAGAAAGTATTTTCAGATCAAGACTCTCTATGATGAGTATAACTGTGGCAGCGATTACTACAATAAGAAGGCAACTATAAGGCGGGCTGCAAATCAATATGTAGAGATTTTTTGAGACCAAAGAAACTTTAAGACTAAGGCGTTGAGGGAAATGAGACACCGAGATTACAATGTGCAGATGACATTGTTGAGTTGCCATCATGCACAGAAGATGACAATTAATATCCTCGACGGAAGAGATGGTTCACAATATTGTCACACTCGAGAGTATTGCAGTGCACCGCAGAAGTGGAATCTTGGTAGCTCGGCTTACATCCAAAGGGATAGAGTGTTCTTCCAGAGGATGTATGTTTCTTTGGCGGTGTGTAAAGAAGGATTCTTGGCAGGATGCAGGTTGATGATATGTGTTGATGCCTGTTTCATTAAAACCAAATGGGGTGGGTAGTTGCATGCCGCCATCGGTCGTGACGGTAATTATGACATATACCCTATTGCATATGCGGTATGCGAGACTAAAAACAGGGATACATGGACATGGTTCTTGGTCCAACTATTGGAGGATATTGGTTATCCGTGGGAGCATATGTGGTCATTCATGTCGGACCGACAGAAGGTAATATCTAATTCAATTATCATATGGTCATTTTTATTTTAATAACATTTGTTTGACATTTATTTTTTGCTTACACAGGGGCTAATTGATGCTCTAGAGGATCTAATGCCCGGTCTCGAGCATCGTTATTGTGTCAGGCACTTGTATGCAAACATGAAGAGGAAGGGATGGAAGGGGAAGGAGTTCAAGGACGTGTTGTGGGGTGCAGCTAGGGCACCCAATGAAGTTCAATTTAAGTACTACCTCTTTGTCATTGGAGGTATGTACAAAAAAGCTGTCAAGTACCTTGAGGGGGTTGACCCAAAAATGTGGTCAAGGCACACATTCCGAACCACCAGCTGGAGTGACATCTTGCTAAATAACATCGTCGAGAGCTTCAATGCTTAGGTGTTGGAAGCAAGAGGCCAGCCGATACTAACTTGTTTCGAGACTATACGGCGGCAAATTATGAATCAGTTCAGTCAGAAAAATGCTGGGGCAGTAATGACACCGAACGTAATTTGTTCGAAGATTGTGAAGAAGTTGGAGAGAAACAAGTTAGAGGCGAAAAACTATATTTGCCGCTGGAGCAATCAGATGCAGTTTGAGGTTGATAGTGCCCATGAGGCTCGACGGGTGGTGGATCTTCAACGAAGAACATGTGGCTGTGGGAGGTGGCAACTTAATGGTATTCCTTGTCCACATGCAGTTTGTGCGATATACCTTGATAAAGGAAAACCCAAGACTTATGTCAGCCATTGGTACATGATGGATACATACAGAAAGTCCTATGCCTCCGGGATTAATCCTATGCCTAGCTCGGATGAGTGCCTTGTTGATGAGGGTGTGGAACCTACAGAACCACCGCATCCAAGGAAACAGCGCTGGAGGCCCAAAAAACAGAGGAAAAGAGAAGTTGATGAGCAGCCAAATGAGAGCATTAAAGTGAGTCGCAAGGGCTACGATGTGCGGTGTGGAAATTGTGGTGAAAAAGGGCACAATGCTAGGAGTTGCCGCAAACCCGACAACCCGAATAAGAAGAAGTATCCCAAACAGTCTAAGAAACCGAAGGTAGATATTTCTAGTTGAATGACTATATTTCTGTATAGTGGTTGAATGACTATATTTCTGTAACTGATGTGTTTGGCGAATATGCGGCAGGGAAGCACATTTGATGTAGGGCCATCAGATGCAGGCACACCAGATGCAGGCCCATCTGCCCCTGCAGGTCCATCAGGTGTAGGCCCATCTGCCTCATCAGGTCCATCAGGTGCAGGCCCATTTGCCCCATCAGGTTCATCACGTCAACCGACAAGGACACCTTGAAGACGAAGAATACCTCAAGGAACAAGCATACATCGAAGATTAAGAGAAATGAGAATGTCTTCCGTATACAAGAGGCAACCAAAGGTTAGCCACTTACTATTTTTTTTTGTTACCTTAAGTGGGCTGGTTAATAGTTATTTGAATACATGTTGATTGACCTATCTCTTGGTTGGGTTGTAGCAAGGTGGATCACAACCAATTGAAATAGATTGATGTACAAAACAAAGACAAGTCACATTTTGTGTTGATGAGTGTATTTGGGTTGTTGATGTACATACTTGTTGTGTTGATGTATACATGTGCACATTTTGTTGATGTGCACATTTTGGTCGATGCACATTTTGTGAATGTATGTTGTGTTGCTGCGTGTGTACTGGTTGTTGATGTACCTATTTGCACCTATTTGTGAAGCAGGTTATTTGAAATCAAGGCACAGGTTGATGATCATGTGATGTGCACATGTGCACTATTTGTTGATGTGCACATTTTGTTTGATTATTGGATGTACAGGCAGGTCACACCCAAAATACAGGCAAGTCATACCCAAAATATAGGCGGGGGGTACTACTTATGATGCAACTACCAAAACTTAAGTATCATTTGTGATACATATCAAAAATTGAGGTACCACATGTGATACCATTTAGGAAATAATGGAACAAATTGAGGTAACCGAAAATCAGTGAATGAAAGGTTGACAAGGGTTGACAAATTTGTGTGTACCGGTTGTTGATGTACATATTTAAACATGTTTGATTATTGGATGTACAAGCAGGTTACACCCAAAATACAGGCAGGTCATACCCAAAATACAGGCGGGGGGTACTACTTATGATACAACTACCAAAACTTAAGTATCATTTGTGATACATATCAAAAACTGAGGTACTACATGTGATACCATTTAGGAAATAATGGAACAAACTGAGGTAACCGAAATTAGTGAATGAAAGGTTGACAAGGGTTGACAAATTTGTGCATGGGGGGATATTTTTTGACATACCATATTAAAAAACATACTAAGATACCATCTGTAATATATATGGAAAACTGAGTTACTGCCTATGATATAAATTAAAAACTGAGTTACCAGCTGTGATACCATTTAGAAAGTAATGGAACAAATTGGGGTAATTGAAAATCAGTGAATAAAGGGGCAAAGGTTGACAAATTTGTGCATGAAGGGATATTTTTTGACATACCATATTAAAAACATATTAAGATCCTATATGTGATATATATGCAAAACTGAGGTACTACCTATGATATAAATTAAAAACCGAGGTACCGACTACGATACCATTTAGAAATTAATGGAACAAATTGGGGTAACCAAAAATCAGAAGATGAAGGGGCCAAGGTTGACAAATTTGTGCATGAAGTGATATTTTTTTGACATAACATATTAAAAATATATTAAGGTACCCTATTGGGACATGTATGAAGTGACCAAAATTTGAGCACGAATGTACATTTGTTGACAAATTATTGCATTTAGGAAATAATGGAATACTAAAACATATTGAGGTACCATTTGTGATACGTTTCAAAACACTAAGTAACTATTGTGATAATTTGACAAAAGTTAGGTATCAAATGTGATACACGGGAATCCATTCAAATCAGCAGCTCCATCCATAAAACTTACATACTTCCCATACATATACAAAATACATATCAAAACTACATAATCTACAATTCATATCTCAAACTACATTTCATTTCAAACTACATTTCATTTCATAAGTGCAACACAAGCAATCAACAAAATGGTAAACCATGACAAGAACAAAGCATACATAAAAAATTTCTCTCTTGCCCTATAGTTGTCATTTTCCATCTCTAGACACCTAATGATTTTCATTTGTTTATCATTCCCTTCTGTGATTGCCTAACCCTTTCCATGCAACTGACATTTTCATTCTCTAAATCTTTAATCCTTGCTACCAAAGTACCATTTGCATCCTCCACTTCTTTAAGCTTCTTGGTAATCTCATTTAAGACCTCCACACCCCTTGCACAAGTTGGCTTGTCTAGCCATTTGAAAAATTTGCATGTAGCTTTTATCTGAATGCTGAAGTATAGCATTCAGTCAACAAAAACTCACTCAAACTATCTATAATTATAACAAAATGCTTACTCTTGAGTTGTAAGTGGTACAACCCTAAAATCTTCTTCCAAGGTTTTCCGTAGTCCACGAGGTCTTCAATGGTGCGGATAAATCGTAGAAACAGAAATAGGATATGTCAACACGGCTCACTGAGGATGATCCGGATGATGACTTCAAGGAACGAACAATACAAAACACATAACAAACAAAAAATTGTCTAAATCTTCAAACAAATCATTTTTTTTTTAAACCAAAAGAAGTTTAGAAAAATTAAAAAATTACAAATTTTAGAAATTTTTTGGGTCTAAGAACTGACCTTCTCTACACCACGAGAAACTTCATTCCCTTTGAAATCTCGTGTACGACAAGAAGCCATCTCTGGAGATGGTTATGTCTGAGCTAGGCAAGTCATCCAACTTTCGTTCACCTCCGGGAAACTTATGGAGGAAATCGACAAGTCTACAACTTAAAAACACTGGCCGGCTTCGTCTGATCATGTTTGGGAGAGAGTCTGGGAGAGAAATCAAGAGAGAGTTCAGGAGTGAGTCGATCGGTTCTGTGGATTCGATGGGAGTGAGTTCGGGAGGGAGTTTAGGGATTAGAGTTCTTCTGTCCTCTTCTCTTCGGCAACTTCTTTTTGATTTCTTTTTGAAAAGAACGATGATTCTCTTCTACTTTCAATTTTTTGTTTGAAATATTTGAATATTTCAGTTTCATTTTTAAGTTTTTTCAATTGCAGAAAATATTTTCCCCCCAAAATAAACAAATGATGTGGGTGTGTGATGTGGAGGTGTTTGGGTGATTTGAAAATTAAGTGGATGCTGACGTATCTGATTGGACATGTGTCAACTTTCTAATGGTGCTAAATGTCAGTAACATGGCGGGTCATTAGTTTTTGGATGGAGAAGTTAATCGAGGTACTAATTCGGTCATTTTCCAAAACTGAGGTATTATCTGTGATACAAATTGAAACTCAGGGACTAAAAAATAAAGTTTTCAAAACTCAGGTACCAGAGGAGTATTTAACTCTAAAAAAAAAAAGAATCGAAAGAACAAAAGAAAAATCGGAAAGTGGGAAACAGGGAAAGTGAAACCCTAGTCGTCATACGCTCATCTCATTCCATTTCTCCTTTCCAACCCTAGCCGGAATGAGATGAGGTCCAGTGGCTCGGCCTACTCGCCCCTCAACTCTAGGTCCAACTTCAGTGACTAGCCCCCCACTGAGATGGACCCATTCTTCCTCGGTTGCGACTATGAGTACTGGCTCATTGTCATTTACAAGCCCAACGGCAAGAGCGCCACCAAGCAGCAGATGATCGACTGCTATATTGAAACCCTAGCCAAAGTCCTCGGCATGTATTTACTTTTTTCTCTTCTCTGACTGATTTCTTAGAATGTTGGGTTGTGTCAACCCGTCATGACCCATTAATTAAACGAGTTAATCGTGTCATGTAATCCAGCTTATAAACGTGTCGTGTTCGAATTTCGTGCCTCAACCTGTTTAGCTAATCTTGTCGGGTTGGCTTAAATGGGTTGGAGGGTCAACCGGTTCGACCAGAACCTGACACGGTAACTTGTTTTACCAACCCTAGTGCCGAGTCCTAGGTTATTTTCTTACTTCAGAACTATTTTCGGCCAAGCATATACAATTTCCTCTATTTTACTCCTTGAAAACGCATAACCGAGCCCTTCCCCACAAGGAAGAGAAATAAAGTGGCTTTGGCAGTTGGCTTTTTGGGGGTCCCTTTGATTGACGTGTCGTCCTACTCTACTCCATACCTTTCTTGTACCTCTGTGCTTCCTTTCTCTCGAGTCCAAACTCCAAGTAGACAAAATAAATAACAAGAAAGATTAATATACATGAACCGTAACCCCCTCATTGCTCTTGCTTTTGTCTCCTCTATTCTTCTGAACATCTGTGATCCTAAGAAGAAGAAGAATGCAAGTGTCTTCAATATGCTCGCCACTGAGATCCTTCACCCGTACCCGTCATCATTTCTCCCTCCCGCTTCAATTTTCTCATCATCATCATCATTATTCTTCTTCCAATGTAAATAGAGTCAGTATTAGTGGTGTTCTCGAGTCTCATGCCCATGGGCACCTCAAGGTCCTTCCGGTCTGCTTCTCATTTCGCTCTCTGCCTTCCTCTGCTCTTAGTAATATTACTAGTGCTAATACTAGTACTCGGAGGGGAAGAAGGCGTTTTTCCGTGGTCTCAGCGGGTGCTGGGGGCTTGGAGCGATTCACGGAACGAGCAATTAAGGCCGTAATCTATTCCCAAAGAGAAGCAAAAGCACTTGGCAAGGATATGGTATTTCCCCAGCATCTCTTGCTGGGTTTAATCGCCGAGGATGAGGAGCATCACTACCATTCTCTTCACGAAGGCTTTCTCGGATCGGGCATCAGCCTCCACAAGGCACGTGATACTGTTCTCACCATTTGGCGTCATCACCATCATGTAAATGTTCCTACTAATACCACCAGTAGTAGTAATAGTGCTGCTGTCCCCTTTTCCATTAGCACAAAGCGCGTCTTTGAGGCTGCGCTCCACTACTCCAGGACCATGTCTCATCATTTCATTGCCCCAGAGCACATCTCCATAGCACTTTTCACCCTTGATGAAGGCAGTGCCGCTCGAGTCCTCATGAGGTACGTACGCACCCCCTTTCTCTTTTGCAGAGAGCAAGCTAGGTCTCAAAGGCCCATTACGTACGTAGTACGATATTTTGTATTTAGTGGCAAGCCTCTTCTAATGTCTAACACCCCTGGAGATGAAGAGTAGTTTACGTAGATTGATTGGTTTATATAGATAGTTATGGGTGCTAATTTTCACATTATATATTTAGTTATTAGGTGAAATTGTACTTTATAAGCGATTTTAGAGAAGTTTCAAATTGATTAGTCTTTAATTTTAAGGTGATAGCGCATATGTGACTAGTATTTTTTTGTGGGTCTGTCTTTTTTTCACCATTTTTCTACTTAATGACATTTGTTAATACTCAGAGCGAATGTATCTCGACTGCTTATTATTAATCACGATCATGCAACCTTATTAATTTGTTGATAGTTCGTTGCATGGTCGTGATTAGTGAATTTTTATTTGCACATACAAAGGTCTAGAATTTGGAAAAAATGTAGTGCCAATTTTCCATTCATATTAATTCTGCTATATCAAATGTAATTTCAGATTGGGGGCAAATGTCAATCAGTTGGCAGCTGTGGCACTCTCCAGACTTCAGGGGGAGCTTGCCAAAGATGCTAGAGACTCCTCTTTGGCATTTAAAGGAATACGTAAAAAATCATTTTCTAGAAAATCCACTGCGGCTACGAGATCCTCTGAAAAGCATAAAGGTAATTATATAAGTCAGTGTCCTCAGTTTCTTTGGTTTCTCGATTACAATAGCGGGAGATGGAGTAATATTTTGTGTCTCAACTGAATTTTCAGAGAGAAGTGCTTTAGAAAAGTTCTGTGTGGATCTTACTGCCCGTGCTAGTGGAGGGCTCATTGATCCTGTTATTGGCAGAGAAACTGAATTTCAAAGAGTTATTCAGATACTTTGCCGCAGAACCAAAAATAACCCCATTCTTCTTGGTGAAAGTGGTGTTGGAAAAACAGCCATTGCTGAAGGACTGGCAATTAGCATTGCACATGCAGATGTTCCCTTTTTTCTCTTGGTGTGCTATGATTCTTCTACTTCCATACTAATCCAGATGCATCTGCTTACATTTCATTTATATATATATGTATGTTTTATGTTACTAATTTGATGATCGAGTTTATTAATTGTTGTTTCCATAGACAAAACGCTTAATGTCCTTGGATATAGCACTATTAATGGCTGGTGCCAAGGAGAGGGGAGAATTAGAGGCTCGTGTTACTACATTAATCAACGAAGTACTGAAAGCAGGTGGACACGTACATTCTTAGAGTTCCATTTAGAAATAGAACTGCTTTTACTGTTGCTCAGTCTTGATTTGCTATCATTTGCAGGTGATGTCATTCTTTTTATTGATGAAGTTCACATACTTGTTGAGTATGGAACAGTTGGACGAGGAAATAAGGGGTCTGGTCTTGACATTGCTAATCTATTGAAACCGTCACTGGGGAAGGGTCAATTACAGGTGTGATTGTTTCTCGTATAATCTTGCTCTTCTCATATCTAGTCATGTTTTAGTGGCCCCTGAAGGTCTAACATATAGGCATGCCATCTGTAAATGATTATTGAAGCATGACTTCTAAAATTGAATTTATATTATTTTTTGTTAAATAGCTGTGAAAGTTGCCACTTATTGGAAGAGAGAAAAATATAAAAAAAGTCCCATTAACTAACAACCGATTTTAAAATAGTTTAATGAATTTTCAAGTGTGCTAAAGTGACCCATCAAACTATCAAAGTATGCTAAAAAGGCCACTTTTTTTTTTTTTTTTTTTTTTCGATAATACCCTTATTCTCTTAAAAACTAAAATACAAAAATTAATGAAAAAAACTATTTTTTTTAAAAGAAAAAATTATGGGGGTGGATTAATACAAAAAAAAAAAAACTATTTTTTTAGATTAATGCAAAATCAGTCCCTGTAATTGACCTAAATTACAAATCACTTCCTGCAATATTAAAATAATTTAGAAGTCATTCGGGTAGGCTAAAATAACAATTTAGTCATTGCAGTAAAAAAACTAGATATATTCCATTAGTGTCCATGTCAGCACCAATAAAATGATGACGTGTGTCACTTTTAGTAAAAGAAAAAAGAGAAATGCAAAAATAGTTCATGTGGTTTATCTGATTTACAATTAATTTTCTGTGGCATCAAAATGAATGCAAATGTCCCTGTGATATACTAAAAATGAAAATCACTCACTCCAGTTAAATTTCGTCAAGATACTTGATGGATTCCGTTAGTCTGCCACATCATCACCAATAAAATGATGACACGTGTCACTGTAAATAAAAATGTAAAATATGTAAAACTAAAAAGTTAAACAAATTAAAAAGTGGCCCCGTTGGTTTTTTCTTTCTTTCTTTCTTTTTTATTTTTTATTTTTTATTTTTTATTTTTAGTTTAAAAAAACAGTTTTTTTTTTATTAATTTTTTATTTTAGTTTTTAAGAGAATAAATGTATTATCGGAAAAAGTGATTTTTTGGCACACCTCGATAGTTTGATGAGTCATTTTAGCATACTTAAAAATTTATGAAGTTATTTTAAAATTAACTTTTAGTTGAGGGACATTTTTATATTTTTCCCCAGAGTTATAGATAGTCAAGTTAGGATCAATAATCGGTCACCAGATTCCATTGGTGGGATCGGTCACTAATAAGTGCTCCTCACGGACAATCGGGATGCCACTGTATCCTTAATTGGCCTCTGGAGTTAGGGTTGCAGCTTAACCCAGGGAATCCTTCGTATAAAGAGCTTAATTCATCAGATAAATTTAATATTTTCCTTTGTACCAATTGTCTAACCAGCATCCCCATAGGGTTCAAATGAATAGAACTGATGTCACTCAAGAAGGCTCTGTTTGATGAAGGTTTGTTAAAAAGATGGCCGTTAGAATTTGTTGCATGTATATGATGGATAATTGTTATGATGGTCTGAGTAGGTGCAGCGAAGGTCTATTGAATGTACCAACATGAAGGTGTAATTTAAATGCACTTGAAGGAGAATACGAAGGTCAAAGTGACGTAGGCAGAGGTGTTGATCAAAGACATTATATTGCCCAGGATGAAAGAGCAAGAGTTTTAAAAAAAAAATCAAGATTAATATATAGCTGACCCCTAGTTGCTGGTTTTTAGGATTGTTGAATATAATTGACTCTAGCGAAATTGTGAAATGACCCCATCGAACATATTTTTCTTCTTGACAATACTCGTTATTACTCGATAAAATGGTAACATTCAACTCAAGTTCCTTCTCCTCTTGAGATTGTAATTTAGTTATCCTTGCCTTTCCCAGTATACCTTCACTGCCAGAGAGATAGATATCTCCTCTTTAATTACTCCAAATGAACACTGGGAAAACTTTATAATATCTTCTAAAGTTGTCATGAGCGTGAACAATGTGTAAAGAGAAATGCTTAGGTGCACAACAGCAATTCGAAAACTGAGGAGGTTATTGTTAAACAGATTATGTGGGAAGTTCGTATTTGAAACTTTGCTAAGGGACCATTTAAGAAACTTGATAAATGTATAAAGCTTGTAATTAGTTGGAATTTACAAAAGTTGTTATAGGTTTATTGTTTTTCTGTACTAATGGCTGTATAAGTCGTTCTGGGTAGTGTCCTCTGCTTGAGGTGATTCTGGGCTAGTGTTTACTAGCGAGTGTAGATTGTTGAGCTTTTATAAAATTCTTTGATTCATCCAAAAAAAAATGTGTAAAGAAGTTCAAGGGATTTTTTTTTTTTTTTTTTTTTTAATAAATGTTGTTGGTTCTGTCATATTGAAGGTGCACTAACATCCCATTGCCTGCAGTGCATTGCATCCACAACTATAGATGAATACAGGATGCACTTTGAGAAGGATAAAGCATTAGCGAGAAGATTCCAGCCTGTGTGGATTGGTGAGCCTAGCCAGGTTGTTTTCAATATTTGTATTTTTATCTTACGATATTTAAGGGGCCAGTTGGTACCTAACTCGATAAAATTTGTAAATACTTTTAGGATGATGCAGTGAGAATATTGTTGGGTCTGCGTGAAAAATATGAGGCTTATCACAACTGCAGATTTACACTGGAAGCCATAAATGCAGCTGTGCATCTGTCAGCCAAATATATATCTGATAGGTATCTTCCTGATAAAGCTATTGATCTCATTGATGAGGCTGGAAGTAGAGCTTGTATTGAAGCCTTCAAGAGGAAGAAAGAACAGCAAACACGTATACTTTCGAAGTCCCCAGATGATTACTGGCAAGAAATTAGAACTGTTAAGGCTATGCATGAAGTGGTAATGACAGTGTCCACCAAATAGATTGCTTAAAAATTCTGATGATGTGCTGATAACGCAAGTTTTGTCTCTAATGCAAGCAGGTCCTGGCAAGTAAGGAAGATGATGGTGGTTCTAGCATGGATGATACTATTGAACTCATTACCAAATTCACTTTGCCTTCCACATTAGATGACGATGAGTATGACATTTGGCCCCCAAAATATGTATAAAGTATGAAAACAGTAGGCTGCATTCCCCTAGGGATCAGTTTGATACTTAACTAACTTTCCTGCTTTGATTTGTCTCAGACCTATGGTGGTAGGACCGGATGATATAGCAGCAGTTGTTTCACTGTGGTCCGGGATTCAAGTTCTGCAGCTTACTGCTGACGAAAGAATGCTTTTGGTTGGTCTTGATGAGAAACTTAGGAGACAAGTTGTTGGTCAAGATGAGGCTGTTGCCGCTATTTCTCGAGCTCTTAAGAGATTCCAAGTTGGCCTGAAAGATCCCAACAGACCAATGGCAGTGTTGCTCTTTTGTGGCCCAACTGGGGTTGGCAAAACTGGATTAACAAAAGCTTTGGCAACATGCTATTTTGGATCAGTAAGGCATCAAACTCTCTCTATCTACACCCACACGTACATATTCTGTTCAGGAGATTGATATTAATATAGAGATCTCTTTGAGATCACTCCACTCTCTCTAGGTGAACGGATTTCTTTGAATTGTGTATCCTCCTCTCATTCCAACACCAAGCCTAAAAGAAAAAAGAGGAAATGAATGACTTTCACTTTAATGTAGTTGGGCACTATTTCATTCTAGGAGCTTAAGCCATGAGGTTTGGGACAACCATGTATATCAATCACCTATTTTTTCACCATTTATATGATGTGGGAGTTTACAGTCACATACCAACTCCAATATTTTTCCTTAAAATGCAACTAAAGATGCCCTTCTAAATTGAAAGTTTAATGCAGTCGGTATAAAAAGAAAGCTACAGATCTTTATTTTACCTATTCCAATTTTAGATTGAGCATTGCACACAAGATCCACACTAGCTATTATCATTACTTCATTTGCATATTATCATCTTCTTCTTCTTCTTCATTTTTTTTTTTTGAATTAAAAAACTTATATTACAGGACAAAGGGCTTTAGCATCAAATCTGTTGTGGTACGGCAGCAAATGAAATTTTGCCTAGCTTGTCTAATCAGGGTAAATCTTAGGGAGAACATTGTGGATTTGAAGTTCTAAAGGATGAGGAGAGGAAGTATCCGATTTATGGTTCAGATCAAGCTAGGAAAGATCGAATTTTGAAGGGTTTTAAGGGGCTGGAATCAGAAACAACTACAGGATTTCTTTTGGCAGCAGGTATTTTGAGCATCAAGGCTGTAATTGTAACGACCCACCCTCAATTATACAATATTGTCCGCTTTTGGCTCCCCATACCAGACTTCCCAGGAGGTCACCCATCCTGGGATTGCTCTCGTAGAAGCACGCTTAGCTGCGGAGTTCTGATAAGTTTATAATCATCACGGCTTTAAAACGCATTGTGTTATAAATGATGCATTTATACATATAAGCACATCCTCATTCCCAGGCGATGTGGGACGTCACAATCACCCCCTCTTTGGACCCAGCGTCCCCGCTGGCGTCCCTCATTGGGCTTGTGCACGCTCCCATCATCTCAGGCTGAGTAATGACTCTGATACCATTTGTAACGACCCACCTTCAATGACACAATATTGTCCGCTTTTGGCTCCCCATACCAGACTTCCCAGGAGGTCACCCATCTTGGGATTGCTCTCGCAGAAGCACGTTTAATTGCGGAGTTATGATAAGTTCATAACCATCACGGCTTTAAAACGCGTTGTGTCATAAATGGTGCATTTATACATATAAGTACATCCTCATTCCTAGGCGATGTGGGACGTCACAGTAATGACCCAGCAAAAGTGCTAGCTACGTCTGCGCTATTACTTCAAAATGACTAGTCAAACTGCAATTGAAGCTCTCTAGAATCACTTATATAGCCTAGTTTCAAATAGTAAAGAACTAATTCGGGACTTATCACTCATGAACATCTTTATAATACACCATTTCAATGTGGTAATTCGTCTTCCCAATGTGAGACTAAATTTTTGGGGTGGCATAATGTGACGTCCCACATCGCCTGGGAATGAGGATGTGCTTATATGTATAAATGCACCCTTTATGACATAACGCGTTTTAAAGCCGTGATGACAATGAACCTATCAGAACTCCGCAGTTAAGCGAGCCGCTGCGAGAGCAATCCCAGGATGGGTGACCTCCTGGGAAGTCTGATATGGAGAGCCAAAAGCGGGCAGTATTGTGTCATTGGGGGTGGGTTGCTACACATAATCTCCTGGCTTGCATTGCCTCAGCTCCACATGAAGTTAGCCACATTTACGATATCACTTCAAAAGGATTAATCAAGTTGCAATTGAAGCTCTCTAGAATCATTTAATTATTTATAAGGCCGAGTCTTATTAATGAACTAATGTGAGACTTAGCTCATGAACACTTTTATAATCTACCTACTCAATGTGGGCAATTCATCTTCCTAATATGGGACTAACTTTTTTGGGATTCACAAAGGCTGGTGGGTGGAAAAGGGGCTAGGAAATATGTACGGTTTGGGGTTTAGGTGGTATAATTAGATGGGGGTATGATTTGGGGTTCAAACAGGTGAGGAAGGGAAGAATATTAGCTTTGTGTAACACACCTGTAAATATTTAGGAATTCTGAACTACCCTATCCGTAGACCTGTTACACTTTGGTTTGTTGCTGTTGTTAGTAAACCGAGAACTGTAGCTGTTCTGGGTTTGATTGATTTGGAAACTAGTCAAAGGTGCTGTTTAGGATTTGTGTCCTAGGGATTTTAAGGGTTGATGGTGAGATTCAAAGGCAAGATATGTTTTGAAGGTCGGATGAGTTGTTTACGGTTTCTATCCTAGATATTGAACCTAATAATCCCTTATCACTCTAACAAACATAAAGAGTATAAATTTCTTATAATCATATTATTGATTGACTTGGATATAGAAATTACAGAAATACGATAGCAAAATTACAAATAACGCTAAACCAAGAGCTTCCTCAAATAAAAATATTAAAATTTAGACTCAATAACAGCTAAAGTAGCCTTGGGGGGGGGGGGGGGGGGGGGGGGGGGGGGGGGGGGGTATTAAGCTTGCTTTTTCTAGAGCATCTAGGATTCTGATTTAATTTAAATACTGCATACAATGAAGCAATGGGAATATGGATGAAAGGGATGAGGGACTGCAATAGATTGAGGAATTGACAATGGAAATATTTGAGATCAGAGTTGATTTCGTGGTCAAAACTTAATGTAGTGCTGTGATGTCAATCTCACAAGGGGTCTGAAGCAACCATTAAATTAGATTAAGAATTTAACCATCTAGGGATTTTCAAATGATGCCATTGTGGTTTTGCATTCCAATCTACCTCTCATTGAAATGCCTAGTCTAATTTCTGCGAACCCTGGCATCATTATTGCAGGAAGCAGCCATGATAAGATTGGATATGAGTGAATATATGGAGCGGCATTCAGTGAGCAAATTAATAGGCTCACCCCCAGGTTATGTTGGCTATGGAGAGGGAGGCACTCTTACAGAAGCTATTAGAAGACGACCTTTCACAGTGGTATTGCTTGATGAAATAGAGAAAGCCCATCCAGATATACTAAACATTCTCCTCCAATTGCTTGAAGATGGCCACCTTACTGATTCTCAGGTTTGTGCCTACTGGTATGCACTAGTACACACTATAAGAAAATGGTGGAAATGAAAGATTGGACAGTGGACTCTGATTGATAGAAGGAAAAAAGATAACTATGGTTGCACAATGAAATTAAAAGAAAAAAAAATGGAATATTTTTTTAATCAAGTTTTGTGCAAGGGTTTTCCTGATTGGATAGTCTTTTGAGTATTCAGACTCTTATTTTCTTAAAACTTGGTTTCACAGGGACGAAGAGTATCATTTAAGAATGCATTGGTGGTGATGACTTCGAATGTAGGTTCTATTGCCATTGCTAAAGGTAGACAGAGCTCCCTTGGTTTCTTGACTGCTGATGATAAGTCAACTTCATATGTTGGAATGAAAGCAATGATAATGGAAGAACTCAAGGCATATTTTTGTCCGGAGTTGCTCAACAGGATAGATGAAGTAGTTGTGTTTCGTCCCCTTGAAAAGGCTCAGGTTTGTGGCCTTTCATTGTTTGTTAGCTCCAGCGCTGTTCGTGCTTGGAGGGTTGTCTTTTGTCCATTATGTCTGTAGGTTCAATTTTTTGAAAATCAGGACTATGATCTGGATAAGCTGTTGGATTGGTTTGATTGATACTAAACTTCCAAGTGTTAAAAGTTCATGTCGTCCATTTATTCCAGATGCTCGAAATTTTTAATCTGATGCTGCAAGAGGTGAAGCAAAGGCTCGTGTCTCTTGGAATTTGTTTAGAGGTATCTGAATCAGTTAAGAATCTCGCGTGCCAGCCAGGCTATGACAAGATGTATGGTGCCCGGTCTCTGAGGAGAGCTGTTAATTTAATAATTGAGGATGTCTTGAGTGAAGCCATCCTTTCTGGAGATTGCAAGCCTGGTGATACTGCAGTCATTGATTTGGATACTTCTGGAAATCCATTTGTATTAAATCTATCAGATAGGAGTCCCCAACTGTCTGATTCAGCATCCATCTCGTAATTATTCATGATGTAATTCTATAGGCATACAGGTGTAAGCGTTGTTTGTAGTTTTGGTGATATTGATGCAGGTGTAAATCAATAAAATGATTAATTATTGGCTAAGAAAGATAATGATTTGACTTTGTTGCTGTTACTTGATGTAATATTCAAGAAAATGTTTAATGAGTTCGTTATAGGTAAAAAATTAGAATAATTACTTAGCTTTTTTTTTTTTCAATGAATTACCGGCCATTGTCAATATATCCCTATATGAGCTGACATCCTCACCACTCGACCGCATCAAACTATTACCAAAACGCCTATTCCGTCAGTCAACTTCGTTAAATAAGACGGTCCACGCATGACATGAACATTACATGTGATTTTATTAATTATTCTTCCTATTTTGTCATCATATTGAATGACCCAACATTTACTGGAATCCGTCTTAAACTTTCTCTACATATGAAATGGTGACATATTTTTTTAAATAATAAATTGCATAGGATTGTGACACTTTGATGTGAGAGAATTTTTAGGAAGTGTAGCTTGAAAGCAGTTGAGCCAAATAATCAATCTGATTTCAAAGTATTTAATAGCGAACCATCACAGGATCAACAACAAATGGGTGGTGTAATTAATTTATTGAGCTACATGAATGAAAATGGAAGCCAGGCAGAGTTGACTGTGAATGGAAATGATGATGTCGCAAATTCGTATAACCCAGGACAAATCAAATTATAGAATTACATATTAATACATAACTCAGAACTACATGTTTTTCCAAAATATAATAAT
Organism: Alnus glutinosa; assembly: GCF_958979055.1. Classification (NCBI taxonomy): domain Eukaryota; kingdom Viridiplantae; phylum Streptophyta; class Magnoliopsida; order Fagales; family Betulaceae; genus Alnus; species Alnus glutinosa. The sequence continues at coordinate 35,722,724 of NC_084889.1, forward strand.
ATCCTCCTACTAATACTTCTTTTTCTCATTTGCTCGCGTAGCTAAAATCCTTATTCAAACACTCTTCTTTTAAGAACGGCCATTTTTATTTCTTCCCAAAAGGAAAACTTTATTTACTACAATTTTATTCCTTTTCTGTATTATGATCAAACAAGTCTTGTCCCCACAATCTATCATATCTTCCAACCAATATCAGTTGCATCGGTCCAGTAAAAGCATTTTCAAAATTAATACATATATATATTTATTTTGTATTTTGAGAATGTTTTAAAAGGAAAGTATTAAAGAGCATTTAATGAAGATAGTTTTACATGCAGGGGTAGAACCAGGATTTTGGGTGTGGGGGGATGGATTTTTTTTTTTTTTTTTTCTTTTATTGGGGAGACGGACTTACATAAATACGAAAGCATATAGATATATAAAATCTTTCTATATTTGTGTTTGTGCATATCATATATATATATATATAAAAGCCGAGTTCTTTCTTATAATGACATAGAATAGTGACACGTGGCATAAACTTATATTTTTTAGTGACTAAACCGGTCTTTTAAGTACTGAACTAGTCTTTTAAATAAAATTGAACCGGTCTATTTAATCTCTCTCTCTCTTTCTCTCTCTATTAATGATACAAGTAACATCTCTCTCTCAATTAATGATATAAGTAGGACTCTTTAGTATTTTTATATTTTTGATTGAAATCTAAATATGTTTTCATTTTGTTTGTGAAATTTATGGTTGAGCAATTCTTCATTTGAATGTTTATGAGATTTTTTTTTTTTTTTTTTTTTTTTTTTCATTTGCTTTTTCAAATGTTCATATATATATATATAAAAGCTGAGTTCTTCCTTAGAATGATATAGAATAGTGACACGTGACATAAACCTATACTTTTTAGTGATTAAACCGGTCCTTTAAGTACTGAACCGGTCTTTTAAATAAAATTAAACCGGTCTATTTAATCTCTCTCTCTATTAATGATACAAGTAGTCTCTCTCTCAATTAATGATATGAGTAGGACTCTTTAGTATTTTTATATTTTTGGTTGAAATCTAAATATGTTTCCATTTTGTTTGTGAAATTTGTGGTTGAACAATTCTTCATTTGAATGTTTATGAGATTTTTTTTTTTTGTTCATTTGCTTTTTCGAATGTTCAGAATTATATCGGTTTGAAATATAATAGGTATCACATTGACAATAAAAAAAATTCCTGCTAATTTTCTATTTTATGTTTTAATAATTAAAATCGTGGTTTTCTTTTTTCTATTTTTCTTCTTCATATTTATTTTCATTCTAAACTACACCTATGGGAACAAAGATTTTAACATGTTTTAATTTATATGAATTAAACTAAAAATAAGGCTATTATGTTTTAATTCATTTGAATATTTTATGGGATATTCGTTTTTCTTTTATGTGATTCTCATGATTTTTACTTATTTTCTAGAAGTGTTATTATGCTTTTGAAAGCCAAAAAAGGCAAAATTTTATTTGAATATTGTGCACAAAAGGAATATAAATGCTTTTAAAACACTAAAGAGTTAATTAAGCATTAAATTTAAGATGCTTTTTTTTTTTTTTTTTTTTTTTTTTTTTTTAATGTTCAAAATTATATGGATTTTATTTTTATTGAAACATAATAGGTACATATCACACTAACAATATCATAGATTCCTACTATTAATCCTATTATTAATGCTTTGTTAATCAAATTCAAGTTTTTCTCTTGCTATTTTTTTTTTCTCTACACTTCTTTCTATTTTAAACTACACATATGAGAATATTTTAAATGTTTTAATTTATATAGATTAAAACTAAAAATATAGTTATTTTAATAGTAAAGTTTTATGTGATTTATGTATTCATGCAATGTTCTTTTATGCAATGGAGAATTATGACACGTGGCGTGAACCCATAATTTTTAAACACTGAACCAGTTTTTTAAGTAAAAAAAACCAGTGAATTTTAAAGGTTGAACTAGTTTTGTCATGATTTTAATAAATTTATTGTGCTTTAATGAAAAAGATCATGGGTGTTAATCTTCATGAGACCAAAATAAGGAATTTTTTACAATATATCATTAAGTGTCATTATAGGCGCATTAAGCTGTAACATTTTTTTTAAAAAAGTAAAATTAAAAACATGCATTAATTCTAAGTGGTCAATTTTTTTTTTCCAAAATTTTATTTCAAAAAGTTTTCTTATATGAGATTTCATTAAGTTTAAAATTTTAATGTACAATATTATGGTTTCAGAATTTACGACTCTCCAAAATTATAAGAGACAAAATTTAAAATTAAGAACGTACTACATTAACTACTTATAATTGACCTTATAGGTATTGTATGCATTAATTCTAAAGAAACCGTACAAGTGAGCTGAAAAGTCATATTGCTCTCTTAGATTGGTTATTTATACTTTTCTCTATAGGGTTTGAAACATCTTGAATTGTGAAATCATTAGTATACAATTGCGACATTTAAGAGAAGATCGAACAGAGTGTTGAAGTACATAATTAATTTTTTATTTTTTATTTTTATTTTGAAGGACTTTGTTTTCTTTCTTTCTTTCTTTCTTCTTATTTTTGTTTTTATTTTTATTTTTTTATTTTTGGTTTTGTGGAGGTTGAAGGACTTTTTTTTTTTTTTTTTTTTTTTTTTTTTTTTTTATGCATTTTTATAATTAGAATCTAGATATTCTTCTGTTAATTTTTTTTTTCTTTATACTTTCCGTTTTCAACCATGTCTACCTATGAGAATAAGTTTTCATAAAAAATGTTTATTTTTCTTTGTATTTTTGTTTTTCCTAATGTTCAAAATTATTTGCGTTTTATTAGTATTGAAATATAGTAGGTATCACACAAAGATTCCTATTAATTTTGTATTAATGCTTTGACATTTAGATTAAACTATGTGTTCTTCTTAATATTTTTTGTTTCTTTATATATGCTTTTCATTTTAAACTATGTATACCTATGGGAATAAAGATTTAAACATGTTTTAATGTATATAAATTAAACTAAGATAAAGACTTACGTTTTCCGGAAATATTATTATTATTATTTCATTCGTTTATGTGATTTACTCTATTTTTAGACATTTTTATGCTTCTGAAAGCAAAACAAGGCAAAAATTTAATTGATTATTGTGCATAAAAGGAATAAAAATATTTTTGAAACATCAAAGAGATATTAAGCATTGAACATGATGTGATGATTTATTTGGTTGCGTTAAATGTTTAATGAAAGATTTTGTTTTATCTTGTATTTGTAAAAAAATATTTTGTTTAGTTTGTTCAGTATTTTTTTAAATGTTTATAAGTACTTGAGTTTTATTTGTATTAAATATAATAGATATCACACTAACAATATCATAGATTCATGTTAATTTTTTATTAATGCTTTGGTAATTAGATTAAACAATGTTTAATTCTTGCTATTTTTTTTTTCTTTATACTTCTTTTTTGTTATAAATTATTGATATGAGCACAAAGATTTTAACATGTCTTAATTTATATGGATTAAACTAAAATTAATTATCTTATTTTTTGGTTCATTTGAATGCTTTATTGTAATGTCCGGGACATTATTTAATAATTAGAGTATAAAATTTGAGTAAATGAATAGTTAGAATAATTTTAGTATTATTAAAATGTAAAAAGTAATATTTTTAAAGTCCAAATAAAATAGAAAATTGAAATAATCGAAAATAAATTAGAAATGAAAAATAAACATAAAAGAAATTAATTAATAAAATTAAATAAGAAAAGAAAAAAAAAAGGAAAAGTTAAAAGTAAAATTAAAATATATATATATATATATATATATATATATATATATATATATATATATATATATATATATATATAAATGAAGTGTGGGGCGCCACCTGCGCCCCACCTTCACTTAAAGGAAGGGCCACTTGGCCCTTCCAGACAAAAAGAAAAAAAAAATAATAAAAAAATAAAAATAAATGAACAACAAGGCGCACTGCGCCTTGTTTTTCTGAAGAAAAGGCCAAATGGCCTTTTCTATTTTTTCGGAGAGGCAGTGCCTCTCCTCCTTATTTTTCTCTTATGGATTTTTATAGAAAATCCTTGATCTACGAAGATCCAACGGTCCGATCTTCGATCCGACTTCGGTAACGTGATCTACGAAGCTCGATCTACGTTTCTACCGATCGTTTTGAGGTAAATCGCTAAACTAGCATTTTTGGAGATTTTTATAAATCTTATAGAGATGAGTTTAACTTGGCGTTTTCTCTAGATTTTGGGTAGTTTGGAGTTGCTAGGAGCTTCCCGAGCATTTGGTCTTTGCTTGACGAATTTTTGGTAAGTTTTCTATAGACATTAGTTTTCGGGTATTTTGTTAAAATGCTATTTATTGTGATTAACCCTTAGTAAAAGCTATTGGGTTAATAATATTGTGTTTGAGGTAGTGTTTATAAATTATGATTTAAAGTTTATAGACCCTAATTTGATAGGTTAAACTAATTTGGGGCTTTTAAGTGATTAAAAATCTAGATGATTAAATCGTATTAATATGTTAGTAATTGATGTAAAAAGATTTATGAAAATAATATTAGGGTTAATAATATTGAGAAAATGTTAGTGAGAAATAATCTAGAAATTAATGAATATAATTTTAAGGCTAATATTATTATAAAAGTGGTTGTGAAAATAATGTATGAGTTAGTGGAATTAATTATGGGTTAGACATTGAAATTATAGGTAAATAATTAAATAGTTATTTTAATATCTAACTCTTAGTAAATACTTTGAGTTAATATTGTTTGAGTTTTAGTGTCTAGGATTTATGGGTAAGCGTTTGGAACCCTTAAAATATTATGGGTTTTCCATGGGTTAGCTCTTGAGCAATTTAAGAGCTATATGTGAGTCTAATATTAGAAGTTGTCAATAATGTGCAATGTATTGTTTTTACAGTAATGCATTGTAATACATGTTAATATTCGCACAGCCAAGGTGAGTATTCTACTCACTGAGAGAAGATATATTTTCGTATTTTATAGAAATGCAAATGATAGATAATTTTCTACTGAACCAACGATATGTTAACATGTATGTTTTGGATGTTGCAAGTAGTTTCAATTATGTTGAAATATCAATGATGTTATGAAATGATGCATGAATGAAAGGTTTTGAATTGATTGAAGTATTTGAAAGTGTATTGTAGTTGGGATTTAATTATGCAAAGAAGAATAATGAAAATTTCATGTTGATTGGTTCATGGTATTTGAAGAAAGCATGATTTGCAAAGAATAGGAGTATAGAGTTAGAATTGTAAAGCATAAAGCATGAGGCCCATAATAAAGAAGAGAGCGTGAGGCTCATAATAAAGAAGAGAGCGTGAGGCTCATAATAAAGAAGAGAGCGTGAGGCTCATAATAATGAAGAGAGCGTGAGGCTCATAATAATGAAGAGAGCGTGAGGCTCATAATAATGAAGAGAGCGTGAGGCTCATAATGAACAAAAAGACTATCATGAGCATGCATAGCATTGTTTAAATTGTGTGATGTTTTCATGATAAGTATATTGTAGTTTTGCTAGACGTATTAGTATGCATAAAAGTCTTGATAGAAAAAGAATTTATGTATATTGGTATCGGATGGTTGCATGATTTAAACGTAGTTTTGCTAGACGTATTAGTATGCATAAAAGTCTTGATAGAAAAAGAATTTATGTATATTGGTATCGGATGGATGCATGATTTAAATGTAGTTTTGCTAGACGTATTAGTATGCATAAAAGTCTTGATAGAAAAAGAATTTATTTATATTGGTATCGGATGGTTGCATGATTAAATGTCATTGTGTTCTATAACGAATCTTTTTCGTATGATACTAGCTACCCACAGTATTTAAATGTTTTCTATTAGTCGGTGTTTGCTATATCAGCTATGGGGGTTTTCAAACAAAAGTTTATAAAATTGGTAGCTGTTATAGTGTTCGCACGACTAAAAATGAAAAGTTGGTTCTTTGCGAAAACTCAGTGAATAGTATACCTCTGAGGTCTTAGTGTATCTATGTATGCTAAGGCGGTGGGCTCATAATTCCACCTGTACGGATGCGGCAAACCCCCGCAACCGTGCAGACATTGATGCTTTGGTTGCAGGCTCTGCGGATATAGATATTGACTCGTCCACCTAACGTATGGGATACTATGATTGGAGCACAACGCAACAGTCATAAGACACGGACGCATGGGTAGTCCACATTTTGGGTATTTTATCTATGGCTCGTGTCCTACGTGGCACATGTATTTGTGGAGCCTATATTTTAGAATGTAATTAGTGTAATATGTTATATAAGCCTTAAATAGATAGATTTGTAAATGGCTCTTGTTGTAATTAACAGTTGTGTATTAGATGTACTTCCGCTTATGATATGTGTTTCGCTGCACATTGATTACTATGTTCTGCTGTTAAATGTAACTCTGATTATCAGGTACATGTATGGAACGTGTACGTTATGTTGGCTGAGCGACACATAGTCGTGCCACTGTGAAGATCCGTTTGTATGTTTTCAAAAAAAAAAAAAAAAAAAACGGGTCGTCACATTTATGGAATATTTTTGTTTTTCGTTTGTATGATTTACTCGATTTTCAGTCTATATATAAATTTTTTAGAATGTTCAGAATTATATGAGTTTTATTTGTATTGAAATGTAATATGTATCACACCAATAATTTTAGAGACTCCTGCTAATTTTTATTTTTATTTTTATTTTTTTATAATTTTATAATTTTATAATTTTATAATTTTATAATTTTATAATTTTATCTTTCTTTATACTTGTTTTCATTTTAAACTACTGATATGTGAACAAAGATTTTAACATGTTTTAATTTATATGATTAAAATAAAATTAAGGGTCATTTTTGAATATATTTGAATGTTTAATGATTTTTTTTTTTTTTTTTGAAAGCAAAATAAGGCAAAAAATTATTTGATTAAGCATTGAATGTGATGTGAGAGGATTTATTTGATTGCGTTAAATGTAGAGTAAAAATTTTTGTTTTATTTTGTAGGATTTGGCTTAGGTGCTGTAAAAAAAATTACATCACCATATTAACTATTGAAAAAACTACAGCACTTATGCTGTAATATTTGGAATTTAGATTTTCTTTTTGCTATATATATATTTTAATAGTTCTTTTTGTTATAAACTACACCTATGTGATCAAATATTTTAAAAAGCTTTACTTTTTTTGGGTGTGATATTTTTTTTTTACAAGCATTTTTTTAACCTATAATAAAAAGTACGATGAAGATGTGTTTAAATTCTGAAATTAAATTATAATGAAGAATTCTGCGCATAGCGCGGGTTATGAGCTAGTTGATATAAAATAAAAGCATGGAGTCTTATATTTAATCTCATGGCATCATAAACACACAGTAGTATAAACAACTAGCAAAATAGCTTAGAAAAAAAAAAACTAAAGACAATTTATAGAGTCCAATAGAAACGATACCTATGAGTGTGGCCTTTTTCTCCTTACAATACCTTAAAGCCCCCAAATAACAATGCTAAGAGTTGAGCCAAACAATGGTGCAATCATAAATGATTAAACCATTTAACTTGTGATGCCAAAACAAATATTGTGAACCCAAATGACAACAGAATAACTCCTCAAAAAATTGATTGTTAATTAGAAGTCACTCAAAGAATAACCACTCAAAGAACCCAAACCATTTACATTTTTCTTTCACATCTTCAGAGTCCTAAACCAAATTGAGTTGTTAGTTAGAAGCCAACTACAATATGGAAGGAAACTAAATGAATGGGGTATTTGAGGTTTTTTGTGTTGGAAGAGGGGGCAAAACTAAAAGGGGACAAAAATATTATTTTGGGGGGAAAAACTAACAAAAATAAATTAAAAGGGGACGCAAATATTATTTTGGGGGGACAAAAGTATTATTTTGGGAGGACAAATTTATAAAATAGGTATAATTTAAGGACAATTTAAACATTTTGGGGGGACATTCGTCCCCCCACCCCTAGTTGTAGGATTGCCTCTGCCCATACGGGGAAAAGAGAAAGTTTAGTTGGCATTTATAAGGTCAAACACATTTTAAGCATTTAAAGTAATGCTTGAGTGTATGCACTTACATGTATACTCTATTAAGGTGCAGAGCACCGAACGTGCGTGTGGCAGTGGGCGCTTTGATGTCGTACTTGGCACTTAGCATGAAGTATCAGAGCGATCTAATCATGACCTTTCAATTTTGAATGGTTATGATTAATCGATCTGGTGGTTTGATTTAGACCATAGGATGCTTCTTATGTAGATTCAGTGGTTGGATTTACAGGACCATTACTAAAATAAACT